>NC_077232.1:50136852-50139352 GCF_027887165.1 Monodelphis domestica
CGTGAAGGATCTTTTTGAGCTCATTGAGCCGTTCTTGGTTAGAATGCTGGAGGCATCCTAGAGTGAACGATTTATTTTCAACATAGGCAGGGCATCTGCTACTTCTAGTTGTATGACTTTGGAAAAGTACCTATTCCTCCCTGGGCCTTAATTTGCTACAGAGTAAAGCTAGGAATCTGAATTAGATCTTTAAGGCCCCTTCCAACTCTAAAATTCTCTGGAATTCTTTCTGAGAAATGCTAATTTTTTCCTCTGGAAACATGGGAACAAAAATGGACAAGATTAAATCATCAGACTAGATGTTGGCTAGAGACATTACCTTTCTAGGGAGGGATAGCTGTACTGGGTCCCTTGGGCTAACTTCATTTTGCTCATTGCTCATATTTCAAGTATTTACTTTTATTATTAATGATAAAATAGCTAGGGTTTAAATAGTGCTTCAAGAGTTGAAAAATGATTTATATATGTTATCTCATTAACAACTACCTTGTGGAGTAAGTACAGTTGCTATCCCCAATTTACAGATGAGGAAATTGAGGTCAGAGAGGTTTAGTGATTTGTCAAGCTTCACACAGATAATATGTGTCTGAAACAGGATTAGAATTCAAGTCTTCCTAATAATCAAGGCCAGCATTATATATCACTATGCTGCCTAAAGAAGCAGTTTTATTGATGGCTCTTTTCATTGACTTTTGTCTCCTGAAATTCTTTGAGGCTCAGTTTTCTCATTTATAATAAGGGGTTAACGGTACAAGAATGACACGTCACAGGTTTGCTGTGAGCAAATTGCTTTTAAGGCAATACTTCATGTATGTGTACAGGTGTGCCAGTGCATGTATGTATGTTCAGCTATTACTCACATATCTGTCAGATGAAAATCAGAATGTGGGTCTCAAAGAATTGTGCTTTTCTCTGTCTTCTCTAAATCCTATTAAACCCCCCCAACCCAATAACCTCTATCTTCCATCTTAGAATTAATACTATGTATTAGTTTCAAGGCAGAAGGGTGGTAAGGGCTAGGCAATTGAGATTAAATGACTTGCCCAGGGTCACACAGCCAGGAAGTGTCTGAGGCTAGATTTGAACCCAGGACCTCTCATCTCTAGCCCTGTCTCTCTATCCACTGGGCCATCCAGCTGCCCCCTTTAAATCCTTTTAAAAAAGGACAACCACCACAAGTCTCTTTGTATTTTGCTTATAGGGGAAAGTAGAAAGGGATAGGATGGAAGAAGAGAGAAGAGAGGGCTTCTTTTGATCAGTTACTCACTAAAACCTCTTATCCTCAACCAAATTCATATCCTGGTGATAGCAGGTTAAAGCTAACTGAAGTAGAAAATATATGAATCTACAGAACCAAAGACTTACATGAGCTCTTGCTTCAAGAGAATTAATGGGTCCCTCCTCCTCTTCATTGTGGGGTAGTATCAGGGGTGGGGTAGATGACACTTTAATTGTCCAAATATGATGTTTAATATTCTATTCACTCCCAAGGTCCCAGTTGGAAAATCCACACCCATTTCCCTTATTTTGTATCTGCTCCCCAGAGTCCTTGTCTAACCAGCTTCCTGTGGAGCTGGGTCAAGCCAAGCTAGATCTCAGGGCCATTGTATTTGTGCCAAAGAGAAGATACCTTGGCAGAAGGACCAGAAACTTGTGGAGGCTGAGCTTGAGTGTCAACACCTTAGCTCAGGGTGCTGAGACCAGATGGCAGGGTGCTGGGACCCTGGCAAAGAGCAGTGGAATATGGGATTTTTTGAAAAACATTTGTGGGGCTTGCGTCTTAATACAGACTAACCTGAGTTGTGTAATTATATGAGGGGAGTATCATTACTGCTCCAAGATGGCCTTCAGCTCAAGTTTAGGTCTCAACAAGTTCTGGGGGTTTCTGAGGGACTGATTGATAGACTGAAGAAGTGCCCAAAGATAAGTAGGCTTATTTTTTCCTTTATTGTTATTGAGTTCAGTCATGTCTGGCATGCTGTTTCTTTTTCCAGTTCATTTTACAGATGAGGAAACTGAGGCCAACAGGGTTAAATATCTTTCCCAGGGTCACACACTATTAAGTGATGGAGGCCAGATTTGAATTCAGGAAGAATCTTCTTATTCCAGGTCCTCTGCACCACCTAGTTGCTTCATTTTTTACTTCAAAGCCATATAAAAACTCTTCTTTCCCAGGGAGAATCCCATGATCTCATCCTGCTCATATTCCTAACCCATGACCTCATGCAGCTTCTATCTAGAACAAGTGATTTTCATGATGTGACTTTTCCCCACTTAGAAGAGAAGAGGAATGTGTTTAGGGAGCTGAGGGTTACATATGGCAGCAGATGGTGCTGCCAGGCCATTCCATTGGGCTCTTTCTTGCAAAAGAGGATGCAAGGAGAATGTGTGTCACCTGGTGGTGATGAAAGTGATAAAGCTGCCTTCATCTACATAAGATTGAGATGCCCGCATCCCCCTCGCCCATCTTCCACTCTCCTTCCTCCCCTCCTCACTGAGC
>NC_077232.1:50144352-50199352 GCF_027887165.1 Monodelphis domestica
GGGTTAGGGTCAATTACAGTTTCCAGCTTATTTTTCTGTTATTTACATTTATTTTATATTTCCCCTTAACTTTTTGAGTACCTAATATATTCACAAACTAGGCTGCACAGTGGACAGAGTACAAGGCCTGAAGTCAGGTAGACTCATCTTTCTGATTTCAAATTTGATTTCAAAGCTGTGTGACCCTGTGGAAATAATTTAGAATGAGCTGGAAAAGGAAACTGTAAACCACTCTAGCTTTTTGTTCAGGTGCTAAGTTCACTGAAAAATCACTGAACAACAAAATATATTCAAAACATTCTTCTGTTATAAATATGTCAGAAATTATTATAAACATGATTATCCAAGAGAAACAAATTCTCACATTGGCTGTGTCCAGAAATCTGTCTCTTCTTTTTCTCCCCTCCCTTTCATCTGTCCCTACTCCTCAAGAAGGCAGATAATATGATATAGGTTGTCTCTCTCTCTCTCTCTCTCTCTCTCTCTCTCTCTCTCTCTCTCTCTCTCTCTCTGTCTATATATATATATATATATATATATATATATATATAATCATATATTTCCCTGATCATTATGCTGTGAAATGACACATTTCTTAAACTACTGAAAAATTCTTGGAGAAAATAAAGTAAAGTATGTTTTAAGACTCTTGAGAGATGGATTTGAAGATGGAGCACTTGGGTACTGAAAATGAAATGCGAAATTTGGTAACAGCTAGTGGTAGAGACTTGGTAGAACATAAGGAGTGTAAAGAGGACTGGTAGGAAAGGAAGATTAGACATGACTTTATTATGCTGAAGAAGATTTTTAAAAGCTAAGGATAAGTTTGTATTTTTTTTGCGTCATATCATCATTTGTTCTATACGTCCATGTTTATCTTCCTTCCTTCCTGCATTTGATCATTATCTTATCTTCAATTTTTTGGGGGGATTTTTTATGATTGATATTCTTTAGGAGTACAGAGGTAACATTTTCTTCTGGATATAATGGTGTATGTTTTTCTGCCTTTATGAATATAGTCATTACCTAAGAGGCAAACGGACAGGAAATTGCTATTTAAAGGAACAGATGATTATGACTTAAGTGCTTATTATCGGTGCCTATGACATAATTAATTAGCATAATGGTTCTTAGAATAGAGGAAAATTTTAGAGCTAGAAGCAGGTTAAAGATTATTTAATTCAAACTCCATTGTTTTGCAGATGAAGAAACTGACAGACTGAATGAGGCAAAGTATGACTTACTTGAGATCATACAGGTATGGACAGAATCCAGGATTTGCATCCAGGTATGCCATTTTCTAATGGGCTTTACACAATATTAATAATGACAATATAATAAACATTTGTGGTGGTGAGAACAAATCAATCTCTCCCCAAGGCATGGGTATCTACACGGGTGAGAGCTGGTAATATTCTATCTTCTTTTTCTACATGGTCTAGACAGCAATCCTAGTCCATTTGAATAAACTACAAGAGTTGTTCTCAAGGGATGGTGGGGAATGGAGGATGAATTGGAAAAAGATTGGGGTATTCTTCCTGAAACCCTAGGATGTGCAGAAGTGAATAGGAGATTCTCTGCCTAGACACTGGGAGTGGCAGAAGGAAAATGGTAGTGTTTCCATTAGGCTACATGTTGTTGGGGATAAACTTGATTCTAGGTAAGATGAAGAGAATGTTCCTCTAAGCCCTAACAGACAACTTCTGTGAGGAGTGGGACTGTAAGGACCCTCAATAAAAAGGCCTTAAAATAACAGAAGTGCATATTTGATTGCAAAAATGCCTGGATGTTTTTATCTTAGTCCTTACAGGAACCAACAGAGAATTGGTGCACTGAGGAAGATTATGAGAATCATATGCTAAGACTTGAGAAGGTAGTGTAGAACTTTGGAGGACAATGAATCAGACTGGTAAAGAAAGGACTATCTTCTAGGATCAGAGGATTTTCCAGTGGAACTATGAACGACTATATTAGAAAGTTAGCAAAGGGGAACTGTAACCAGAAATATCTACTAAGACTGGAAGTAGATGAGAACAGCCAGATGTGACCAATGTGATGGTGACAGATGTTTTGTAGAGGGGAAACACTGATGTGGAGGATCTATTGCTGACCTTCTAAGAGCAAGAGCCCAAACTAGGACATTAAGTCATGGAGAATGTATAGATCTCCAGAAGTTAAGTTGCTCTCCTGATGGGTATGTGCATGTGTATGGGGTCCAGGCTCTACTTTTTATGGTCTTAGATATAAGTCCTCTATTTTTCCATTAACTTATTAATAAAGCTTCTATGTTTAAAGCTTTGTGAACCAAATGCATGTAAGGGGAGACTGTGATTACCCTTTTGGGTGTTAGATATTGAAGTGTTGTAATAATTAAATTAGTTTCTAGTAATAAAAATATCATATTTTATGAGGTTTATTAAAGCTTATTAGAAATCAAGGATACAAAATAATAAACCACATGCCTAGGGCTGATTAGCCCATTCACAGCTTACTTACTACATGTTGCCATGTCTGGGTGGAGGAAGAGAGAGGCTGAAGTAGGCGTTACAGCCAGTTTAAATACAAATTGTGATCTTGCCTAGGTGGGGACTAAGGTGAGATTATAGGGAATTCTGGGAAGTACCAAGGACTTCTGGGGATTGAAGTCTGGGGTTCAAATCTCCATTTTACAGTGTTCAATTTAATGATACAGAGAAATATCAGAAGAAATCATCTGGTTCATGGTCAACATAATTATTAAATGTCTATTGTATTTAGAATGCTGTGCCAAACTATGGGAGGGAGAGGCAAAGTTTATATAAGACATGGTCCATGGTCTTTAAGAGTTTGTTTGGAGGATAAGACTGTAATATAGGTAGTATAATAAACAATGTTACATGATAAATATGTTACAAGATAAAGTCCTATGTAAAATCTGAAGGGGAAGTTATTGCTGATCAGAGCAGATGGCATCGAGTTGGACTTTCAGAAAGAATAATATTTTAACAGACAAATAAAGGAAGGTAGGGAGTTTTACCCTTATTTATGACCAAATTATAAATCAAGTACAGAGAACAGTACAGTTTGCCTAATACTGTCTTTAGATTCTTAAATGCAAGACAAAGACATTTGGGCTTTATTATACAGGTAATAGGATATCATGAATATTTTGAGCAGAGAAGAGATACATGAGGAAGATTATTTAGATTATAGAGGGAAGTCCATGGCAACCAGAAATTCTGAAGGATGATTCCAGTCAAATGGGCAGCAAGATAATAAAAAACCTCAACTAGGGTAGTGATCATGAAAATACAGGAGGGAATAGATTCAAGAGATGTTTGGGAGATATACTTTTTAAACAACCCTTACCTTCTGTCTTAAGATCAATACTGTATATTGGTTCCAAGGCAGAAGAGTGGTAAGGGCTAGGCAATTAAGTGACTTGCCCAGGGTCACACAGCTGGGAAGTATCTGAGGTCATATTTGAACCCAGGACCTCCTGTCCACTGAGCCACCCAGCTGCCTCCTGGGAGACAGAATTGATAGTTCCTAGGGACTACATTAAATATTCTCCAAACTGAAGAGTCAAATAGAACACCGAGATTTTGAATATGGGACAAACAAAACAGATAAAGATTGGAATGGAACAGGAATGGTTAAGTCAGAAGCAGAACCAGGATTAAGGGGAAAGTAAATGAGCTTGGTTTGGAGCATGTGTAGGTGATGATATGCCATCCAAGTGGAGACCATGTGACAGCATCACATGGGACTGAGGAGTCCGCTTATTTTTCTAAAACAGAACGCCTAGGTGTATTTCCAATAGAACCACTAGGTGGAAGTACTGCCCTAAGAACTTTCTTGCTTGGGAAGGAAAGAGCTTAGAATTTTCTAGTCTTTTCTTCTGTGGGAAAAATTTAGCTTCCTTGTGAGAGGTGAGGTAGGGAGGGGAGTAGGGAAAGTCAAGGAACATTATGTTGAATATATAACTGAGTTGTACAGCAAAACCTCTTTCCTCTTCCTTGGCTATTTTTGGGCATTAGAACAAGTCTCTAGACTTTTTAAATATTTATATTTAATATATTTAAATAATATTCATATTTATATAATATAATATTTATATAATTATATAAAATATATTTATTTTATTATTTACTATTTATTATTACTTATAATATACATTTATAAAATTAGTTATTTTATATAAAATATATTTACATAATTATATAAATTACATTTATATAATATAATATTTAATTATATTTAATAATAATACATATTATTTATATATTCAAAAATATATATTCTATATATAAATCATAAACATGTGTATCCTTTTTGCATAAGTTGAAATTTAAAAGTGATCAAGATAAAATAATTTAAAAAATTTTTGTTAATGTATAAAACCTTTTCTGCACTCACTAAATATTAATAGTAACATAAATTATATGATTAACATTATAACATATATGATAACATTATAAAGTGTTATTTCTGTGAGGACAATTCATTTGAATGCGATTATTTTTGAACATTAATTTTTTCATGCTTTGTGATACAATTCAAAGATATGATTTGAAGTTTAGATTATTCTGACACTTGGGCTTCATGGTTATCATAGCTAAAAAAAGATACTTTACAAAGATGCTTTGGTCCAAAGGGCAAAAGTTTTAATACTCATTTTCCAAGCTTACCTACTGATCTTAATCAAAGATTTTTATAGAAACTTGGCCGGTAAATTTCTGTTTTTCTTGAGGTCAATCAGTTGTTCTTGTAATCTATTTGTAAGATATCACATTTTTATGGTTTTTAAAAAATGAATACATGGATTCAAAGTCTAATGAAATTCTTGTTTTGGAAAATTTTCCAGACGGTTAGGAAATCCTGCTTCCATATTTGTAAAGTGGGCATATAGGATAGGTTTTGTTTTTTTTTTTAAAGAAGTGACATACCTACATGATTTTTTAGCAGTCCAGAAATGAGAGATGATATACTCGGTGTCATATTTTAGGGAGAGCAAGAAGAATGAGGTTTGAGAAAAGACAAGAAATCATTTGTAACTGAAGTGAGAGGTTTCAGTTGAGTGAAAGATGGAGGACAGCGAATTACTTGAGAAATTGGAAGATTGGAAGCATAGTGGGGCCCTTGAAGGAAATAGAAGTTGGGGAGAAGGGTATAAAGAATGTATATATAAATGTATTTACATATATTTATACAAACATATACATGTATACATATACACACACATATATAAAATGAAACATGTAATACAGATTGCAACCCATCCGTATCTGCTGATTTCTGTCTCCTTAATCTGTCCAAAGGCAAACAAAGGTTGAGCTGTGTGGCTCTTACTCAAGACTGACTGGGAACATAGTCTAGAGCCCTTGAAATAATAATGATGTGGTATGGCCAAGGATGTGTATATGTCTCCATTTGCTAACTGCATAACTATGAGCAAATGACTCATCTTTCTAAGCCTCATCTGTGGGTCTAAAGGTTGCCTATGTTCCCGGTAGCAGCTAAGTGCCTTTAGGGACCAATGTCTCAGCACAGAAGGGGAGAGGCTGAGACCCTGCCCAGACAGGGGAAGCCAGTTCTGAGATGGGGGGGAAATGGAAGTGTAATGTTGCTTGTTAATGGGAAAAGGGGATGGTATAATTGTATTGGAGACAAGTCTTTTAATTAGCTATGGATTGAGAGGAGTGTGGAATTCCATTGCTATTCCCATTCTATGATCCAGCTACCCTTTGGATTATTGTAAGGGCTCATGATGGGGAAAGGTACCCCACTTTTGAGACCACTGCCCCAGTGTCTACATCTGTAGTGTGCCACAAGTGAAAGCTTTTCCCTTCTCAGAATTTTAGTGCACAGCTTTGCTTCTTTTATGAGACATTCCATGAGCTTCGTGCACTGTTTGTTCCCAAGAAGAGTCCTTTGTCCTTTGAAGGGAAATCTGGGAAATGTAGAGAATCCCATTCCCTGCAGGATTCCATATGGAATACTGGGGCTCTTTAATACAAGAGACTCAGCTAGCTCTGGGGATAAGCAACTGATATTTTTGGCATTAAAGTTGGCTTTTCTGGCTGCTATCAATTACCCCATAGCAAGAGCTTAGCCTTTGGGGACCAGACTTTATTTTCCTTGCAAGTAATACCAGGAGTAACTGTGTATTTATACTGCATATAAAATAGCATTAATTTAAACAGAATATAGACTGATTTAGTGAGCTATAAATATTCAGCATGATTTTCTGACTTTGTACAGATTTTCTAAAAAATGCTTCAATAAGGAGACTTATAGGAAAACAAATAGAGTCTTAGAAGGTCCACAAATTCTGCTAAATGGGGTCAGTGAATGGAGTGCTGGACTCGGGAGTCAGAAGTTAATCAACTAATATTAAGCATTTACTAGGTGACAATCACTGTGATAGCTGCCAGGATACAAATCAACCAATCAACAAGAATAATATTAAGTCCCTACTGTATGAGAAGAGTGGGGGCTACAGTGGTGATGCAGTGAATGAAGCATTGGGCTTGGAATCAGGAAGATCTAAATTCAAATTTGGCCTCAAATGCTTCCTAGCTGGGTGACCCTGTGTGACACTGAACCCTGTCTGCCTCAGTTTCCTCATTTGTAAAATGAACTGGAGAAGGAAATGGCAAACCACTCCAGTATTTATGCAAGAAAACCCAAATGGTGTCATGAAGAATGGGAAGTGACTGAAAAATAACTGAACAAATTATAGCAAGGATGGAGTTACCAAAATTAAATAGTCCCTGTCCTCAAGGAACTTACATTCTATCAAGGGAGACAATATATATGTAAATAAGTACAAAGTAATTGGGGGAGAGGGACATTAACATCTGGGGAAATGGGAAAAAAAACTAGATCTGGGTTTGAATCATGCCTTACATTTATTAAATATAGTATAACCATGGACAAGTGACTTAATAGTTTTGAACCTCATCTATGAAATGGGGATAATGATACCTACTTCAGCAGTAGAGAAATGGAGTCAGGAGGACCTAGACTCAAGTCCTGCCTCTAACATGTACTGGCTGACCGACTGAGAACTTAAAGGAAATGGAAAGAAGCATTTATTAAGTACCTACTAGGTGGTAGGCACTGCTACAAATATTTTAGAAATATCTCATTTGATCATTAGTCTTTCAGTGCTCTAAGCAACTCTCTTATGAATCCCTGGCATTTAGTAAATGCTTTATCTAATCTCAAGGTTATAAATTACACAGGTATTACTAAGCTGAATTGGTGGAATGAGTTTCCACTGGAAACTCCCCAAATGGATAAATTCACTGGTGGTGGTAACAGGGCTTGAGGAGGAGTGGAGTGGAGAGGAGAGGAGCCCCTACCTCCAAGGGTTGTCGTGAGGAACAAATGAGACAAAGTATGTGAAGAGCTTTGCAGTCGATAAAAGTGGTAGAATTGTCTGTTTTTTCATTGCCAAAACAAAAGAAAACAAAACAAAAATTGAGTTTAAGGAATTATTTACTTCTACATGGTATTGAGATGATCCTGTTTCTCTAAGGTTATGCCAATGAGGCAAGGATTCTGGGAAGTCCAAATGAAGAAGAAGACTTTAAACACATGCAAGTGATGGATATCTCTTGAATAAATTTAATGAAGGTAAACTGAGTCACATACTTCCAAGCAAAATCAGTTTATTAACAGTGATGTGTATGACCAGGTCAGACTGGTCACCTCAGGGAAGTCAGTGAGAAGGCAGGAGCATATTCTTTGCTGACATATAAGAAAAAAGGGTGACGATAATTGAGGAACATTACAATTGACTGTACTAAGAAAAGTAGGCTGACATTCAGGTTAATCGTGCCCCTTTCTGACAATTAAGGAGTGTTAATTGTTCTGTGGCACCTGTTTGTATCTTGTAATCTTTTTTAGGAGGAATAAAGCTACCAGATTTGCTCTCTCCTTGGAAGAGATACAGTCTTCTCTAATACTGGCAAAGATGGAGAGGATGTCTTTTGGTCTCCTTGGAAGAGATAGTCTCCTCTAATACTGGCAAAGACAGATGGGATATCTTTTGGGGATGATAACTTTGGGAACTTAGAAGTATCCCAAAGATTACTTTTTGAGACATAACTTCTTTTAATTATATCTTTAAACTATCTCAAAGGGAAAGTAAAATTCCTGAGCTCAACTCAAGGATGAGCAAGGTAGTTTTAGGCAGATACAGAATTAGCTATGAAATTAATACAGCATAAAATCCATTATACTATAGAATTAATACAGTAGACATGAGGTAATATTAATTTTGATCTTTTCAGATGCTGATTTTTATTCTAGCTAAGTATAGAAAGACTTATTAACAATGAAGAGATTGCTTTTTTTGTTTGTTTAATTAAAAAATTTTAAAGCTGCCACTGTTGACAAAGATGGTCTACATTGGGCATGGAGGGAAAGGAATCTGTACTGTTTATGGGATCAGAGTTGAGCTGAGGGTTCCTCACTGGGAAAAATCAAAGATCTCTGTAGCCATTGGAGAGTCAGCTTCATTAGATGAAAAGCAGGCCATATATTTTAAGTTTTAGAGAGGTGTAGTCTCAGCATTCTGTCAATTTAAATGGACCTTCATGTTTTCTACATACCTCATATAAACAGGAGATTTAGGCCATTTCATCAAACTTGGCAGAACTTAAAATTTTTTTTAGATAGCCTTTCATGTAATAAAATTGAATTCCCTTACTGTTATTCCCTTGAGAGGTTTCGTACTCGAATTCGATCCAACAAACGTATGTTAAACTCCTACTATTCACCAAGTTTTCCACCAAATCCTTTTGCAATGATTCATTGTTGTGTGGAGGTGACCCTGGGATATTGAGAGCAATTGCTGGATTTTGCCAAAATAGAAAAGCATTGAATAAGGTCTGGTAACAAATAATCAGCTTTCCAAGGACCAGACTAGCTTTTACACAGTGCTTCATAATAATCTTGGGAAGTAGGTGCCATTATTATCTCTATTTTATGGTTGAGGAAACTGAAGAAGAAGGAGGTTAAGATAAAAGAAGGAAGATTGAATTTTGGTTTTCCTGACTCAAAGTCTAGTCCTCCATTTACTACCTAGTTTCCTTTAAATATAAAGAGATGTCACTAGTTAGCCATTAGTACAGGGTATGGAATATAGTGAGTACTGAATGAATGCTTATTGATTGGACAATAAATATTTGTTAAATATCTACTATGTGTCAGACACTGTGCTAAGCACTGGGGAAAAGAAAAGAGGTAAAAGATAGTCCTTGCCCTCAATGGGCTCCCAGTCTAATGAGGGAGACAACATAACTAATGGGCTGGCTACTTGATGATGAGTTCTTTGGTTATGGCAAGCTCTGAAAGAAATTAAAATTCAAAATTGTTCTAAGTCCTATATAGCACCCCCTCTTTCCACAGTGACAGGGCCTGAGTGGTGGTAAAAGGGCAAAGAATGCCCATGATTTTTAGACCATAAATTTTAACTCATCTACTGGTATTCTAGATGGGAGAACTTTGTTGGGTTCCAGTAAGGAGGAAATGCTGTTGGAAGAATCATAATAATCTTGAAATTTTTGCTTTAAAAGAAATCTGAAGAGGGGCAGCTGGGTACCTCAGTGGATTGAAATACAGGCCTAGAGAAGGGAGGTCCTAGGTTCAAATCTGGTCTCAGACACTTCCCAGATGTGTGACCCTGGGCAAGTCACTTAACCCCCATTGCCTAGCCCTTACAACTCTTTGACTCCAAGATGGAAGGTGAGGGTTTAAAAAAAAAAAGAAATCAGAAGAAGATAAGATTAGTTGGTCATGGGGTGAGATGGGAGAATGACAGATGGAGAACCTGAATGTTTCACTGGTAAGAGTAAGGGAAGATTTCTGTCATGATTGTGGAGATTCTACCACTTGTGGAGAACGTATGGAAGGGGATGGACAAGCTTAATTACAATTAAGTTGTAATCTGTATTGATGGAAGGAAGATATAAATCAATGAAATCACTTCAATTTAGTGTCATATTCAGGGGAATAAATATCTGGAAAGGAATTGTGGAAGGCTTTCAATGAATATGTTATATTTTAATCTTAGAGGTAGCCATTAAACTGTGAAAAGGGAAATTACATGATTTGATCTATGTTTTAAGGAATATCAGTTTGATAGCTCTGGGGATGATAGATCAGTTGGGGAGAGATGCTGTAAGTAAGTATAGAAAGCAATGAATACCTGCGATTTATATAGTATTTTAAGATTTGCAAAGCACTACATATATCTGTAAATCTATATCATATTATTTGATCCTCACAAGAATACTCTGTTGTGTACACTGTTATTATCCTTATTTTATAGCTCAAAAAATTGAGATCAGCAAAGGTTATATGAATTGCCCAGGGTCACCCAGCTAGTCATCATCTTTGGAGTGATTCAAATTCAGGTCTTATTTGTTTCAACTCTACTTTTCAATACAATAGAGTTCAGTTGAAATATTACCAGGTCCTTCCTTAGGAGAGAGATCTTAGAAGTTGAGAGAAGGGAGTAGATTTGAAAACTGTTCTTCATTGAGGTTGACATTGTTCAGAGTGGGAGGGATGATATCCTTGAGGGTAGCTTTCATAGCTGGTCACAGAAGAGAAGCCATATTTCTGTTGTGTGGAGAATATCTGGGAAAACATAGCAGGGAAATGCTGTGGGGTATTAGTGATTAATCATGCTTGCCAAAGAATAAGACTCAGAAATGGGTTTCTTGAATTCTCTGATCTTTGTAACTTCTGACAATATTTCTCATCTGACCTTATTCACCAGACTTGATGTTTGATGACTTTTATCCTGTCCAAGTTTCAAATCCATCCTCAAAGGACAGAGATTTTCCTGTGCTGAAGATATTCCAAAGGCCTGCCTTGGGCTTGAAGGCAATTTCTTAAGAGAACCTCTGTAAAAGAGTTTGTGGTCATGGAGAGACCACATCATTGATCTCTCAAATGTGTGGCCTCTCAAAGATTTATTCTGCTTGTTGACATTTTACATCATCCCCAAAGAGTCTCTTCCATTGGTCCTGACTATTCTTCATCCAGTTGGCTTTTTTCTCATTGGTGGTTGAATTGCTCCCAGTAAATCAATCCATTCTCATAATTTCTAGTTCAAACACATGAAAATGGCCTCAACTGACTGAAAGCCAGGATGCCTGGGCAACTATATAACATGATAAGCTGAACCATATCATGTGGTAAAAGAAAGTCAGTGAGTTGGTAACTTTGTGCAAAATCAACAGAGGAATTCAAAATGCACTAATGGGTTGTGTTTCTAAATGACCCTAGTTTCTGGCAACAGGTCCCACCCAGTTCCTTTCTTTCTAGTGGCCCAGAGCTTCCTAGGGTGACTCATTGAGTCATTGAGGCAGCTGTTGGCTCCCAAGTGAATGGCAGATTTAGATGTGACAGCGAAATGGTTGAGTGGAATGAATGCTAGTGGGTTTTGTAATCTGTCTCTGATACTTGTATAATTATTGGAAAGTCCTTGAACCCACTGGGCCTCAGTTCCCTCATCTGTAAAATGGGAATAATAATATTTGTGTCATAAAGCTTGAGAGATTATATATATATACATATATATATATAATATCTTAAAGCATTAAGTAAATGTTAGGGTTTATTTATTTTGATTTTGCCTACTTAGATCTTAGGCTATATAAACTAGAAGGGATCACAGAGTATAAAATGTTAGCCTCTCTTCTGACATCCAGTATCATGTTACTAATCTTAGTATCTCTTCTTTAACCTACTTTCTATTTTAGTATGGATTCCAAGATAGGAGAGTGGTAAGGGTTAGGCAATGGGAGTTAAGTGACTTGCCCAAGATCACATAGGTAGGAAGTATTTGTGGCTGGATTTGAACTTAGGTCTCCCTGACTTCAGGCCCAGTTCTCTATCTGCTGAACCACTTGGTTGCCTCCATCTGCTTTTATATAAAACCTATTTGAGTCTCTATTGGAAATCATTTTTTTTTTAATTTAGTGTATAGATATAATTTGCATTTCCTTATTTGTATTTATTTTTCCTCAGTAGAATGTAAACTTCTAGGGTCAGGGTCTATTGTTGTTTTTGCCTTTGTTATCTCTTGTGTGTGTGTATAGTGTAGTTCCTGGAACACAGCACATATTTAATAACTTTTTCTCAAGTACATGAATGATCTAAGAACAAATAGTATCATTGTCTAAAAGTGACCATAAAGAACAACTGGTCCATATGTAAAATAACAGATGAAGAAACTAAGGCTTGGAGATGGAAATTCTGAGCCTCTTCTACTGGTGACATGGCTGCCTTTAGTTTGGCTGTATGATAGGGTGAAAAGAATGCTGGATTTAGAGTGAAAGGACCTAGATTCCGAGTTAATTAACCTCTATGGGCCTCAGTTTCCTCATCCACAAAGTGAAGGATTGAGCTAGTATTGTTATTATCATAAAATTAACAATCTGAGTCACTTCCGGCATTCTTCTTATAATCCCTCTGATTTTGAGTTCTAGGCTGCCAAGATGCAATCTTTCATTACTGAGTATTATTACTTCTTCTCTTATACCCATCTATGTCAAGCTTATCCCTCTCCCCCTCTGTCCTCTTTTTACATTGTGAAAATTCCCTGGAACTTTTAGACTGTCCTTCATAGTCGAACCCCCCTGCCCCCAATTTTCCTTTATATGTTCTATATTTAATTAATTAATGATAGAAAAATTCATGTGTTATGTTCTCTAACAGAATTTATTTTTATTTTTACCAAATTGCATATGTTAATAATTTTCCACGTAAGTTTCTCTAAGTTATTTGATTAAACTTGTCTCCTTCCTTTCCTTTCTTTCCTCCTCATGGAGCTGGCAAGTGATACAATCTGGGTTATACATGTATTATCATGCAAAACACATACCCAAGTCAAGTAAAAAATCATCTATTTTCATCTCATTCATTTCATTTCAGGCTCCTTGAGAGCAATATTTTTGATTTTCATTTTTATATCTCTAGTTCCTACCATAGTGCTGGGAATACAGTGGGTGCTTATTAATGTATGTTAAAGGGCAACTAGGTGACTCAGTGGATAGTGTGCCAGGACTGGATACAGCAGATCCAGGTTTCAAATCTGACCCTACACACTTCCTACCTATTGACCCTGGGCAAGTCACTTCACCCTATCTGTCTAGCCCTTACCACTCTTCTGCCTTGGAACTGATATATAGTATTAATTCTAAGGCAAAAATTAAGGGTTTTAAAAAAATAAATGCATGTTAAGTGGTTGCTGAGTTGATTAGATGGACTTTAAGGTCTTGAACTGCTCTAAATCAACATTTCTATGACCAAATAATGGGAGGTCTTAGACTGAGTAATTATTTCTGGGACTGGCACTTGGGGAAACTGAGTGTAAAAAGTAATGTGTTCATCTCCTCTTGACTTTCTGGATGGGAGTGTTTGAGGGACATCTGGGCTTAGTAACTCATCCCCCTACAGTTTCAGTAGATGGCAGAGTGTTTCCACTAAATCATTTACAGACGCAGTGGGAGACTACTTCTCTTAGACACCAGCCACTGCTGAGGCTGCTGCCCTTGGAAGCCCATCTGAATTTTACAAGTAATGGGAAGGAGCCCAGGTTTAATTGAGGGCAGCAGCCTCCACTGGCTTCCAGAGTTCTGCCCTTTTCAAGTCCTCATGGTGACATCTGGCTGAAGAAGCTGCTCCTTGGCCATTGTGGAGGCAGAGAAGAGGGTGGGGTATGTGGCTGACTGGAGAGGGGACCTTGAATTCTGAGTGTCTGCCCATTTCTGCACCTGGTGAAATATTCTGGACGTCACTGGCAAGAGGAGGTGCCACCCACAGAAACTGTAAACCTAGACTCAGAAGATGTAGAGGCACACTGAACCCCCAAGGCTTAAGACGTGATGAAGCCATTCTCTTCCCTGGGCGGCCAGCAGTTCTTTGGGGAGATTATATTTTTATCAAATTTGGAGCACTCTAGTTTAATCTTCCTCCCCTACTTTATGTCCAGGCAGTTCAAAGTGGCATTTAAGATCACATAAAATCATAATAAAACCTTTTCCATTCTGCTTCTAGTGGAGGACATGGCTTCTCTATTTATTTTCACACTAATAGTTTTTGTAAACTAGTCCAAGCTCTGTTCATGCTGGTCCCATTTACTCTGATGCAACAACAGAGGTTTTTAGTTAAGTCTATTGCAAAGATGGCCAATGCTTTTTTTTTTTTAAGTGTTTTTGAAACTATGTTCATTTCAGCATTTATTAAGTGCCTACTGTATATGAAGCGCTCTATAATAAGCCCTTAGGGGAGAGACCAAGATGGTTAAAATATGGTCCCTGCTATCATGGACCTTTTAGAAAACTGAGATATTCACAAGAGGAAGGAAATGTGAAATTTGGGAAAAGTCTCTCTTTTAACCTTTCTTTACCTTTTTCCTTAGTTTGGATTCCAAGATAGAAAAGTGGTGAGGGCTAGGCAATGGGAAATGAGTGAAAAGAACTCTGGTGAAATATTCTGGACTCTCCTGGCAACAGACGGTGCCACCCACAGCAAATGAAAAATCAGACTCAGAAGACAAGGATATATGTTGATCCCCGGTCGGATTTCATAATGGAATTCCTAAATCAGAATGGAAATGAAGGGATCAGTTTGGGGGCTTTCTATCTGCCTCCTAGGCCAGGGATTTAACCTCTGGTTGTTTTGTTATTCAGGTGTCTGGTTCACTTGGAGTACTGGGGGCTCTAGAGCCGAACCTGCTTCCATTTCCCAGATGCTGGAGGTGATGGGAGGCATGGAGGGAGACAGGAGGAGGGACTAAGGAAGAAAGTCCTATATTCAAGCTAGCTACTTGGAGGTGTGATCCCTGAGGATTTTGATCCTGCAGTTGAGTTGGGACGAGTAAGTGAGGGAAATGCAAAGCAGAGAGTGCTCAGGGTCTATAATCATATTGTAAAATGGAGATTCGAACCCCAGACTTCAATCCCCAGAAGTCCTTGGTACTTCCCAGAATTCCCTATAATCTCACCTGAGTCCCCACCTGGGCGAGATCACATTTTGTATTTAAACTGGCTGTAACACCTACTTCAGCCTCTCTCTTCCTCTACTCAGACATGGCAAGATGTAGTGAGTAAAATGTGAATGGGCTAACCAGTCCTAGGCACGTGGTTTATCATTTTGTATCCTTGATTTCTAATAATCTTTAATAAACCTCTTAAAATAGAATACTTTTATTACAAGAGACTAATTTAACTTTTACAATATCTAGTTTACCAAAAATAAAATTGGAGAGGATGTCATGTGCAATGGGAGAGAGCTCTGCATCTGGAATCAGACCTGGGTTTGAATCCTGGCTCTGCCACTTACCAGCTATGTAACTAGGCCAAGTCATTTTATTATTCTGATTCTCAGTTTCCTTAACTGTAAAATGAGGAGATTTGATCCGATGATGTTCAGCTCTAAATAAGTGGTTTATGAATTTTGCCTTTTTTTAAAACAACAGTTCAAGTGCTAACAGAATGTTTTCCCCGCATCAGTCTTGTGTGGAAGGGAACCACATTTTACAAATGAGGAAACTGAGAGCTTTAGAGATCTTAAATAACTTACCGAAGAGTACATAACTATTTAGTGTCAGAAGCAGGATCTAATTCTGTTCCCCCAACAAGTACAATACTGTTTATTGTATTACACAAGGAACACAGGTGGCAACAGATTAGACAAAAGATGGAGACTTTGCATGTATTGAGTCTAGTGTAGATGACCCAGAGTAGAACAGTTTGTAGTGACAGCTAGATGGTACAGTAGACAGAGTCATCTTTCTTCAAATCTGGCCTCAGATACTTACTCTGTGACCCTGGGCAAGATACTTAATTCTGTTTGCCTCAGTTTCCTTATCTATAAAATGAGTTGGAGAAGGAAATGGCAAACATAGCTGTGTAATCCTGGGCAAGTCACTTCACTCTGTTTGCCTCAGTTTCCTTATCTGTAAAATGAGTTGGAGAAGGAAATGGCAAACATAGCTGTGTAATCCTGGGCAAGTCACTTCACCCTGTTTGCCTCAGTTTCCTTATCTGTAAAATGAGTTGGAGAAGGAAATGGCAAACATAGCTGCGTAATCCTGGGCAAGTCACTTCACCCTGTTTGCCTCAGTTTCCTTATCTGTAAAATGAGTTGGAGAAGGAAATGGCAAACATAGCTGCGTAATCCTGGGCAAGTCACTTCACCCTGTTTGCCTCAGTTTCCTTATCTGTAAAATGAGTTGGAATAGGAAATGGCAAACATAGCTGCGTAATCCTGGGCAAGTCACTTTACCCTGTTTGCCTCAGTTTCCTTATCTGTAAAATGAGTTGGAGAAGGAAATGGCAAACATAGCTGCGTAATCCTGGGCAAGTCACTTCACCCTGTTTGCCTCAGTTTCCTTATCTGTAAAATGAGTTGGAGAAGGAAATGGCAAACATAGCTGTGTAATCCTGGGCAAGTCACTTCACCCTGTTTGCTTCAGTTTCTTCATCTATAAAATGAACTGGAGAAGGAAATGGCAAGCCACTCTGGTATCTTTGTCAAGAAAACTCCATGGGGGCATGAAGAATTGGACACGAATGAAACAACTAACAAGAGTAGTATTCAATAAGCATAAAAAGCAGGTAGGTACCATCTGATGGAGGGTGTATTAATTAGAATCTTGAACCCTTGGACTACTTTTCCACAATTCCCTTTTCCCTTTCTGCACCTGTGTCCTTGTTGTTTGTATATAGTGGGTGTTGCTCTGTCCTCTCGCTCTCTTTTCCATGTGGGAAGCTGGTGAGCTCTCTCAGTTTCTCTAACCTTTTACATTCCCTTTGCTTCAAGTTAAATATTAATAAATATAATACTTGGAGTATTGAATATTCACTTTTAAAATTTACAAGGGCCTTGAGTGCCCTAAAGTTAAGAAGTTGGGATTTTAATTAGTAGGCAACAAAAGGGTTTACAGTCACCAGGCCACATGTGTGGAATAATGCATAAGGGAGACTGATCTGGCAGTTTGTCCTCCTTGACCAGGCATGGAAACAGGAAAGTTTCCCCCAGATCTTGGGATGAAGTCTTATCCAAATGGACAAGACATTGAACTAAATAAAAATGGCCATTTTGGGGCTGACAAATTCAAATCAGATCATAGTAGAAACATAGTTATATAAAGGCAGTACCTAAAATATGAGCTTCCATATGATTCTTTGTTTAGGAGTAACTGAAAGAGGTTAGATGATACTTTGGCAAATAATCAGGTGGCAGAGGATGGATAAGAAATATAAAAATGTAATTTAGTCTCTGATCTCCCAACAACATTCATTTCTGTTCCAGTGATTAACTTATAGACTCAGCCTTTTCTTGGGGATCTTAGGGAAGAAAATAAAAACTGAAAAAAGTTAAATCTTTTTGGCATTTAAAAATAATAAAATATTATAGTTTCTTATCCTTAGAACCCAGGCCAAAGGCAGACATATGTGTAGAATATGTGGATATGTTTTTATGGACTCTTTTTATACCCAAGAAATGCTTCATACATCCAATCAAGCCCTGGTGATGCCCATTTAAGCAAAGTGGGCCCAAGTGAAAGAGGATTCCATTGTTCAAAGATCAAAGGGAATTAATTATGTTGAATATCTTGATTAAATGTATGGGGGGGGATATTTTGACTTCTTAAATGAGTGTTTCAGAAAAGGCATAAAGAGGATATTCCAGATGTAGGAGAGACTCTAAATGCACACTCTAATGCAAATACCAACAACATGGAAATGGGTTTGAATCAAGAACACATGTGATACCCAGTGGAATCGTGTGTCGGCTATGGGAGAGGGAAAGGTGGTGGGAGGGGGTACATGGAGGAAAAGAAAATGATCTTTGTTTCCAGTGAATAATGTTTGGAAATGACCAAATAAAATAATGTTTAAAGTGAAAAAAAAAAGAATTTCAAACCAAAACAAGATACTGAAATAAAGGAATCCTGGGGGAAAAAAAAAGAATCTGGGCCTGAAAGTCAGAAAGATTCATCTCCCTGAGTTCAAACCTGGTCTCAGAGACTTCCTAGTTGTATTATCCTGGACAAGTTACTTCATCTTGTTTGCCTCAATTTTCTCTTCTGTAAAATGAGTAGGAAAAAGAAATTGTAAACCATTCCAGTATCCTTGTCTGGAAAACCCCAAATAGGGTGTCAAAGAGTCAGACATGACTGAAATGACTGAACAACATCCTGGGATGTTCTCAAGTTAACCTGATTGTTAAATTTTCATTGTAAGCATTCCCATCTCAGATATTAACAAAGGTTACAAGTCAGGGATCGATCGATTTGTTACTTTGTTGGTTGTCTAGACTTAAAGTGATGGAGAAATTGTTAATAATAATAACTCAAGGGGGCCAGTTGGGTAGCTCAGTGGATCAGTCCTAGGTTCAAATATGGCCTCAGACACTTTCTAGTTGTGTGACCCTGGGGAAGTCACTTGACCCCCATTGTCTAGCCCTTACCACTCTTCTGCCTTGGAGCGAATACACAGTATTGATTTCAAGAAGAAGATACGGGTTTAAAAAAAATAATAATAACTCAAGGATGTTACACATGCATTTTCTAGGAGAGTCAGTTGTGAAACATTAACATTCTGCTGCTTTTAGTGACAGGCACAGTGCAAGGTTTTGGGGTAGCAGAGATAAAAAGGCAAAAAAAGTCCTTGCCCTTGCCATGGTACAATGGAAGGAAAACTGGCTCTAGACTCAGAATACCTGGGTTCAAATAAAATATCTTTTCCTGAAATGATTTTCCTTCTTACCTCTAACTCTGAACTTCCCTGACTTCTTTCAAGGTTCACCTCAAATCGGACCTACTTGAGAATGCTACAATTGTTGACACTACTCGGGTCTGAGTCTATGATCTCAATTTCCTCATCTGTAAAACGAGGAGTTTGGAAAGATAGCCATGAGAGTCCCTTTTAGGTTGAAGTCTGCTCTATAACAGGGCATTTTTTAGTTGGGGATAGATTTCAGGCATCCGATGACTTTGGATGGGCATAAAAACTCCCATATCTTTAGTTTCACTAATCTTCAAAAAAAATTTATAGTGTAATATTAAAAAATCATTAATATACCAAATGTAATATGCTAAATGTAATATTTAGAAGTTTGTTTGGAAATATATTATTAGTTTAAAAAAGATTATTGTGGTTGCCATTTATAAAAATAATTAACCCTTAAGTCACAAGGATGATAGTAGCTTTTAACAATTTAATTTTAATATAAATAAAGTCTAAGAAAGAAATAAGGAGAGAAATAGAAAAAATATTTCCTAGCCTGCCATCCTAATCTTACCAGCCCATGAGGGTGTCTTCTGCCCCAGCCACCAAAGCTGAATCTTAGACAAGCCCCCAGCCAAAAATCTCCAGAGAAAAGCCAGCCTCCTCTACAATCTCATTTTTATAGTCCTCCTTCTCCATGTACCCTCCTTTCCCTCTGTGCTGGTCTATCAAATCTCAGGAACCAATCAAAATTCTCTCTGACCACACCTGAAACCCCTAGT
The DNA here is from genome assembly GCF_027887165.1 of Monodelphis domestica. NCBI lineage: Eukaryota > Metazoa > Chordata > Mammalia > Didelphimorphia > Didelphidae > Monodelphis > Monodelphis domestica. The sequence goes on from NC_077232.1 coordinate 50,163,881, forward strand.
TCCAGGTGGCTAATGGGCTGGCTCTGACCAGCAGGAAGTTCATGATCTTGGGAGGAAGGGGTTCCCTTTACACAATAGCTTCATTCATTCATTCATTCATTCATTCATTCATTTATTCACTCATTTATTTATTTATTAATTTATTTATATGTTAATATTGTACTATTTGTGCATATTGTGATAAGGAATTTAGAGGAAGAAAATCAGGTTGGCAGCAAAAGGGAATGGAATTGGATGTACTTACACAATCAGGGATAAACCTATTTAGAATTTTGGAAGGAAGGGGGTCTGGGAATTCCAACAGTCAAGCTGAGGTGAGTTGGTTGGAGGCTGGAGGTTGGAAGCCAACTCTGAGCTCCTGATGATCTCTAATCTTCCCAAGAACCATTCCTGCTCCATTTCTGTCATCAATTGAAGCTGCTGCCTGATTCCTCTCTACTTCTGTATATAAAGAGCTAACCTGAGAGGGGAAGAAGCTTGAATTTCTTAAGGGAGCCTCTGAGGGGGTTTCTTCCCAGTTTCCTAAACTACAAGTCTATTCTAATAAACTCTTTTTTTAGTTCATGTGCCTCTGTTTCCAGATGACTTATTTTGCTTTTTAAGTTCTTTCCCCAATTGTCTTCAGTCTCTCTTGTTTTTTGAACTGTGTTTTGAGTTCTTCCAAAGCCTGAGTCCAATTCACTAGAGTTTTTGGGTTTTTGCTTGGTCCTCCTCTGTTCCATTTGCTCCATCGTTCATTACCTGGGTAGAAGCTGTCAGTTGTAATTTGGTTTTTCTTTTCCTTTTTCTATTGTTTACTCATATTTTTTCCTTCTTTGCTCCCTGTCATTGGTTGTAATCATGCTCCTCTGATTATTTTCTGGATCTGTGGGCTATTCTGTCTTGAAGGGGCTTCTTCTCTGCTCTGCTGATTGACTAGATTAGGCTAATGGAGTATTAATGAGCCCTGAGGTCAGATCTTCCCCAACTGGCAGCAGAAACTGAAAGTGAAGGTGAAGGTGTGGAGGTTGAAGGGATCTGTGCTTCTCACCCTGTTATCAAGGTATTCATTCTGTGTTGGTTGCAGCCTTTACCCTGGGACCCCAGTCAGCTTGTTTCTTACTTTGGCTCTCAGCACAGTCTGTGGGGGAGGTGTGTTGGAGATTGAGCTTCCCTGCCCTCAGAAGGCTTCTTATCTGCCCTATGTATAGATTAAGCAGGGGCAGAGCTGATCTGAGGAGCTGGATGTGCCTCAAGGCCAAAACCTTGAGAAGTAGGGACCCAAGAGGGAGAGTGGTGACTGTGACCAGGCTGCCCTCCCCTCTTTGCCTCTCCTTCAGCTGCCTCCCTGCTGGCTGTTGTTAGAGCCCTGAGCCTGGAACAGCTGTGGCAGCAAGGCACTCCCTCTGAGCTGGAGCCCTTGCCCTGAGATTCCAGAGATTGCAGGAGACTAAGCCCAATAGGTTGGGGAGGGATCCTGGGACCTTCCTTCTTCCTTTCCCTTGAACCCTAGAATTCAGCCTTCTCTGTGAAACTTTTAAGTTGAATCAAACAGGAGGGTCCCCTGGATGTTAGATTTGGTTTTCTGTCCCCTCAAATCACTTTGTTTTTGGTTGTATAGAAGAGTTTTCACAGAGGACTTGACTTTTGCTGCTTCTAAGTTGCCATCTTGACTCTGTCCCTAGTTTCACTAATCTTTAACTGCAATTTATTTACTTGAATGGAAGATGTCCACAGGCTTCATCAGGGGATAAGAATAGCTGTCCTTCTACACTGTTTATATCATCCCTTTTCCTCAAAATCCTTTAGTATCAGCTCTCTATTTCCCAGTAAGTAAAGTGAAAATTTCTTAGCCTGACATTCTCTGCTTTAGTGCTCTCTGCTATCCCAGCCCTATGTCACACTTTCCCCCTTTCCTTTCATGCTAACCTTCAGCCCAACTGGACATCTTACTGCTATCTCTCTCTCTTTGTGTGTCTCTCTGTCTCTGTCTCTCTGTCTCTCTTTCTCTGTCTCTGTCTGTCTGTGTCTCTCCCTCTCCCTCTCCCTCTTTCTTTCTCTCTCTCTCCCTCTCCCCCTCTCTTTCTTGTCTCTATCTCTGTCTCTCTTTCTTTTTCTTTGTTTTTCCTTTCTCTCTCCCTCCTCTCTTTCTGTCTCTCTGTCTCTACATCTATCTATCTATCTATCTATCTATCTATCTATCTATCTATCTATCTATCTATCTATGTATCTATCAGTCTGTCTGTCTATCTGTCTGTCTGTCTGTCTATCATGGCTCAAGCTTTCCCATTTCATTACTTTTGCTTAGTTTCTTTCCAAGGGCAAGAATTCTTCACTTATTCTTTTTTCCCACCTTTTGGATTCCTTCCCATCCCTTAAATTCAAACCTCTTCCATGAAGCCTTCCTTGATCCTGCTTGTCAGTAATGGCCTCTTTTCATATCTCACATAGCACTTAATGCACTTCTCATGTCACAGTGTATATTCTCACTAATTGTGTTGACCTCTAACTGTATTGCCTGCAATTGCTTCTAAACCTAAACTCTTGTGTTTCTAAGGAGAGAGAAGAAATAGAACAGTATTTGTTCTAATTACTGTTCCTTCTTCAACTGGACTAGTTTTGGCCTGCTATGCAAAAATGAAGTTGAGGATTTTCAAGAGATACTAAATGTAAAACTTGATAAGAGACTTTATTTCTTCTCTGGTAGACTCTGTTTTCTATCTGTCCATATTGTTTAGGAAAAGACATTGTGTAGGGGTTTAAAAAAGCAACCCAAACCTCCTAAGAAGTTTTCTTTTAAAACAGCTCTTTCTGAATATATCTACATCTGTGGGATTTTCCCTCTGTTGTTTAAAGTCAAGGATTAGGTCATTCTAGGTTCTACTTCACCCAGGTAATTGAGCTATTTTGGGGGCAAAGTGGAAGGGGTGAAAGGGAAGGAAGGACATGAATTTCATTAGTGGAAAATCCCTCCACTTTATGTAGACCATATGTCAACATCCAACCAAATTGGACTCCTTGTTGTTTCTTGAATATCTTGTGCTTTTCCATTTCCTTGCCTCTGCTAATATCTTATATTTGTTAATTTGAAATTTAATTACATAGAATTTATATACATAAAGTATTTATTATTTATATATTTAATAAACAATGTTAAATTTCTGGATATTTATATATTGTGAATTTTAGATTTACTCCACCCTGCTTAGTTTAACAAAACAGGAATGTATACACCCCTACTTAAGGATTAAATTTTGAGAAGGATGGCCTGTGACAGACATGTGCTAGTGAATGACAATTCAGAAACAACTGACAGAACCCATGGGATGTCCTAAGTCAAGCTTAAGCTACCATTGGTACATGTGAGACACAGGAAGTGATGTAAAAACGGTCTATATATTTTGCGTTACTTCCTCTCTTGGTTCCTTTTTTTCGTGGCGAGGTGGCTCTGGCTCTTGTGGCAGAGAGGTGGCTGGTGGCAGTGTGCTGAACATCTTGGTATTTTAGTGTGGCTGCAGCCAGTTTTCTATTCACTAGGCCAATAGGGCCTCTTTGTTCCTCTTAGGTGGTAATGCTTTTAAGTACTCTTGTACCTGGGCACTAAAAGGCAACCATGGGATTTGTATTTTTAAGGATAAGTGAACACAAGGCACTTGGGACAGTTTCCAGATATCTCTTGGATGGAGACCATGGTGATATTTGGGTTCATCAGCCATTACTGATGGTGATTATTTCCATATGTCTTTCCTGAGACTGAAAATGGGAGTTGGGTGTCTAGTTTGTTCTGCACGTAAATAGTCCTGAAACTGACATTTGTAGTCATGAAAAATATTTTGCTATGAAATTAAATTCAGCCCCCTGAGAGAACAAATGTATTAGTAATAAGCCTTCCCAGACTCAATGGGTCAGAGGCCTGAGATGTCACCACTTATGAAAAGGAAAAAGAAGGCTCGTGCATTCTATCTCCTTTCAAACATCAGAGGTCCTTATGTCACCCAGGTCCTAGTTTAGGACCTTCGATGTAATATTTGCTAGTTGTATTGTGTTCCCCTCTGCTCACATCACAGATGGAATATTGCCCTCAGTTGTAGGCATCATACTTTAGGAGGCTACTGATGAGAGGCAGCCTAACATAGTAGTTAGAGACCTGGCCTTGGTGAGAGAGATCCTAATTAAAGATCTCATTTCAGACTTTTATTTCCTGTAAGATCCTTAATCTGGCAATTTGTTAGGATCATATATCCTAGAGAAGATATTGGTGTGCTTTGCCAGATGGAATTCCATATTGGCAATATCCAACATGGATAAAATAATACGTCTTTAAAAAAAATGAGCTAGAGCACTCAAGGACCCAAGAATGGAAACCAGGATGGTGAAGGGCCTTGAGACCATCCCATGGGAGGATAAATATAAGGAGCTGAATATGTTAAGGCTGAAGAAGAAAAGAGTTAAGGGCATATGATGGCTATTGTCAAGTGTTTGAGAAATTGATTGGTGGAAGAGAAATTAGAATTGTTTAGCTTGGCCCCAGAGGCTAGAATTAGGAGTGACAGGTAAGAGCTTTTAAAAAGGCAGATTTCAAGACAACATAAGGAAAAAAAAATTCTTACCATTAGAATTGTCCCAAAGTGAAATAGGTGCCTTGGGTGGTGCTGGATTCTCCCTTGTTGGAGGTCCCCTAGCAAAGGTTGTGTGACTATTTATTAGACACGTTATAAGAGGAATTTTTTGGATTAATTGCCATTTGGGTTCTTTCTGATTTTGAAAGTGTGTGTGTGCTTACATGAGTAAACAGTTTTCTTTTACTATTACCACAGAGAAATGAATACTAATGAAATCAACATTTGTGAAAATTAGTCTGGTTATCTTCATGTGGAAGAGGGATTCTATTTTTTCACTTGGCTCCAGCAGGGAGAACTGAGAACACTGGGTGGAAAGTATAAGAGAAGAGTTTACATTTGATATCCAGAAAGAAAACCAGTTGGAGCTTTCCATGAATGGAATGGGTTGATTCAGGAGATAGGCCAGATGCCTGCTTGGATTGCTTTGTAGGGATGTGGTAGATTTGATGGCTTTTTAAGTCCCTTCAGCTGTGAAATTATCTTATTCCAATCAATATTCGCTCAAGTGAATTGAATATGTCTAGACAATGACTACTCAAACCCACTCTTGAGTTTGAACTCACACTAGGACTTGAGCCAAATGGGAAGGGAAACATCTTTGATTTGAAATACTGAATCACTGTCCTGACTACCTGGGATATTTAATACCCTCAAATGTCATCAGGCAGAAGAGGATCAGGAGCTGATAATTAATATTTTAGTTTTGACAGAATTCCATTTCATAGCTGTGATATCTACCAGACCTTTTAGATGAGGTAGTTTGTTATGGTTGAGTGTGCATGTATGTGCAGGTACCCACATATACACAAACCTCACTGAACTGGAAGCAGTAAGTCTCAGCTTCACATAATTTTGTGTGACCTTGGGCACAGCAGGCTTTCTATATACCAAATATCAAGGATACACATTCAGTAAATAAAACTGGATTTGGCACAACAGAGAACAATCCTTAGGAGTAAGAAGATTATATTCTTTTTTTAAAAACCCTTACCTTCTGTCTTAGAATCAATATATTGGTTTCAATGTAGGAGAGGGGTAAGGGCTAAGCAATGGAAGTTGAATGACTTGCCCAAGATCATGTAAATTGGAAGTATCTGAGGCCAGGACCTCCCATCTCTAAACCTGGAGGAGTTCCTATTCTAATGGAAGGAGACTAGAAAGGAAAGGAATATATATTTATTAAATACCTACTATGTTCCAGGCACTGTAGTAGGCCTGTTATAATATTATCTCATTTGATCCTCTTGGAGAGATTAGAGTGGAATCAAGAGAGAAGTGAAAGAGAAAACCTGGCTAACTTGGACTCTTTTTCTTAAAAAAAATGGAGGCTCCGGGAGGGATCAACCAGTCAGGAAAGGACTGCATTGATCTTCCAGGGTGAGAAGGCTCTTAAATCATGGTGGAGAAAGGTGTCTAGACAGTCAAGAACAGAGTCCACAGATGATGAGGGTCATTGGAGTAATCTAGGAAAGAAGTGATGAGCATTTGAACCAAGGTAGTAGCTATATAAGTTGAGAGGTCATATTTAGGAGAATGTAGAGGTAGAAATGGCAAGATTTGGCAAATGAGTCAGGAGTCATCTCTTTGGATTTGGCACAACAGAGAATACTCATTTCCCTGTATGGTCTTTGGTTTAAAATTACTTGGATCCTGCATGATTCAGACCCTACCCAAGACCTAGATTGCTTCCTCTTGACCCCATTCACTAGCATGTATGAGCTCACCAAGGGGGATACAACAATGGGAAACAAGCTTTGAATAGAGAACAAAAGTATAATGATTATTTGTAATGAAAATTAAGTTGGGGATTGTTGGGTGTTCATAACACTAACAGTTAATTCTACTAATTCAGAGCTTATGGTAGAAGAGAATGATGAATTTACAGCTGAGTATCCAAGCTCAAATTCTGGTTCTGCCATTTACTAATTTAATTTACATCCAGCAAGTTATTTTTACCTTTTTTGTTTTCTTCTTTTAAGTAGTGGAATGAGACTAAGTAACCTCTGAGGTACCTTCCAGCTCTAAGGCTCTGGCCCTATGGTTGTAAGTTCATTTTGTCAACTGGTTGCAGGATGGGTTAGATGGGAAAAGGCTGGACGTTGTATGTCAAGTTAGGAAGGAGTGTCTTGCAACAGTCTAGACAGATGATGAACTTGACTGATGAAGTGGGATGGCTCTTCTGTGAGCAGAGAGAAAGCGAGGAAGACGTGAAAGATGGCATGAAAGTCAGATCACTAAGACCTGGAAGCCGATTTCATTTGTTGGAGTGGGGAAGCAGAGGGCAGCATGAAGCCAATGGAAGAGTCAAGGATGATTCTAATTGTGATCTAGTGTAGGTCATTGGCCTTTTATGCCTCTTAGGATCATCAAAAGATCATAGAGCTAGAGCTCTAGAGGACCTTAGGATTCATCTAGTCTAATCACCTCATCTTACAGATGAGGAAACTGAGGCCCAGAGGGGCTAAATGATTTTCCCAAGGCCACAGAAGGAGCCATCTTCCCAGGTAGGATTCAAACCAAGGTCTGACTAGATTGTATCTTTTGAATGTTTTTTTTCTGATTCCATATCTTTGTGTAGAAAATCTGTCTAAAGCCCTGGAAACTTTTCTTTACGTCTGACTATTTCAGTGACATCAGTGCAATACTCAGGATGGTCATCTAATGCTAGACTGAATCAAAAGATATCTCATTAGACAGAGGCTACTAAAATCTATTCCTGTCTCTGAGCTAACAAAATGGCCCAGCGGCATAGGAAATGACTTGGGAAGTAAAAAATTTCACTCCTTCTAAAATCACTCCAATGTTTCAATGAAGCACATTACTGCAGGAATCAACCCAGGGTGATGGTGGGCCCAGATCCCATAAACAAATCAGTTGCAAAATTGTTTTTATGCTGCCCCAATAAATGATTAAATACTTACATCAATGCTATAATCTTAAGGCATAAAATATTTCTTTTCATAACATCTGCTAACCCCATCTGCATTCTTCTCACACTGTTAATATTTAGCTGTAGTAAGAAAAATAACTAATTTCCTGCTGAAATAAAGTTCTGAGCTAGTTCACAGTATACTCATTATGTGTTCTTTGGGTCTTTGGGGGTAAATTCCATTTAGCTGGTAAAAAAAATCTTTTAAAAATTATTAGGTCAAAGACTTTCTGTACCAGGTCATAGTAAGCTTTAAAATGAGCCACATTTTGTTTTACAGTTTTTATTTAAAATGAGATGACATAGTTAAACAGCTTTGCCAACATGAAATACTATGTAAGTACTTTTACTACTACTTACATTTTAGCGTTACTACTACTGCTCTTAGTATTACTTATTACTACTTATTTATTAGCATTACTACTATTACTACTTAGAGTACTTACAAATTAGTTTTACTACAACTTAGTTATTAGTATTATTTATTACTACTCATTAGTATTACTACTTATATAGTACTTATAAAATATTGCTAATTAGTATTGCTACCAACTTATAGTATTATTTGTTACTACTTATTGTTGATATTACTTAGATAGTACTTACAAATTAGTATTACTACTACTTACTTATTGATATTACTACTTATAGTACTTACAAAATATTGTTAATTGGTATTTGTGAATCTTAAAACTACTCAGACTCTACTTTAGATGATTTGATTAAGCTATTCCCCATTTTTTAATTTTTTTTTTAATTTTAAACATTATTTTATTTGGTCATTTCCAAACATTATTCACTGGAAACAAAGATCATTTTCTTTTCCTCCCTGCACCCCCTCCCACCACCTTTCCCTCTCCCATAGCCGACGCACAATTCCACTGGTAATCACATGTGTTCTTGACTCGAACGAACCCATTTCCCTGTTGTTGGTATTTGCATTAGAGTGTTCATTTAGAGTCTCTCCTCAGTCATATCCCCTCCACCCCTGTAGTCAAGCAGTTGCTTTTCATCGGTGTTTTTACTCCCACAGTTTATCCTCTGCTTGTGGATAGTATTTTTTAGATCCCTGCAGATTGTTCAGGGACATTGCATTGCCACTAATGGAGAAGTCCATCACCTTCGATTGTACCACAATGTATCAGTCTCTGTGTACAATGTTTTCCTGGTTCTGCTCCTTTCGTTCTGCATCACTTCCTGGAGGTTGTTCCAGTCTCCATGGAATTCCTCTACTTTATTATTCCTTTTTGCACAATAGTATTCCATCACCAACATATACCACAATTTGTTCAGCCATTCCCCAATTGATGGGCATCCCCTCGTTTTCCAATTTTTGGCCACCACAAAGAGTGCAGCTATGAATTTTCTTGTACAAGTCTTTTTCCTTATTATCTCTTTGGGGTACAGACCCAGCAGTGCTATGGCTGGATCAAAGGGCAGACAGTCCCTTATCACCCTTTGGGCGTAGTTCCAAATTGCCCTCCAGAATGGCTGGATCAATTCACAACTCCACCAGCAATGAATTAGTGTCCCCACTTTGCCATATCCCCTCCAGCTTTCATTACTTTCCTTTGCTGTCATGTTAGCCAATCTGCTAGGTGTGAGGTGATACCTCAGATTTGTTTTGATTTGCATTTCTCTGATTATAAGAGATTTAGAACACTTCTTCATGTGCTTGTTAATAGTTTTGATTTCTTCATCTGAAAACTGCCTGTTCATGTCCCTTGCCCATTTATCAATTCGAGAATGGCTTGGTTTTTTGTACAATTGATTTAGTTCTTTGTAAATTTGAGTAATTAAACCTTTGTCAGAGGTTTTTATGAAGATTGTTTCCCAATTTGTTGCTACCCTTCTGATTTTGGTTACATTGGTTTTGTTTGTACAAAAACTTTTTAATTTGATATATTCCAGATTATTTATTTTGCATTTTGTAACTCTTTCTAATTTTTCTTGCTTGGTTTTGAAGTCTTTCCCTTCCCAAAGGTCTGACATGTATGCTATTCTGTGTTCGCCTAATTTTCTTATAGTTTCCTTCTTTATGTTCAAATCATTCACCCATTTTGAATTTATCTTGGTGTAGGGTGTGAGGTGTTGATCTAAACCTAATCTTTCCCACACTGTCCTCCAATTTTCCCAGCAGTTTTTATGAAATAATGGATTTTTGTCCCAAAAGCTGGGATCTTTGAGTTTGTCATATACTGTCTTGCTGAGGTCTCTTGCCTCCAGTCTATTCCACTGATCCTCCTTTCTGTCTCTTAGCCAGTACCAGATTGTTTTGGTGACCACTGCTTTATAATATAGTCTGAGATCTGGGACTGCAAGGCCCCCTTCCTTTTTTTTCCTTTTTTTTCATTATTTCCCTGGATATCCTTGATCTTTTGTTCTTCCAAATGAACTTTGTTATAGTTTTTTCTAAATCAGTAAAAAAATTTTTTGGAAGTTCCATGAGTATGGCACTAAATAGATAGATGAGTTTGGGCAGGATGGTCATTTTTATTATATTGGCTCATCCTACCCATAAGCAGTTAATGTTCTTCCAATTGTTCAAGTCTAGTTTTAGTTGTGTGGAAAGTGTTTTGTAGTTGTGTTCATATAGTTCCTGTGTTTGTCTCAGGAGATAGATTCCTAAGTATTTTATTTTGTCTAAGGTAATTTTGAATGGGATTTCTCTTTCTAGTTCTTGCTGCTGAGCTGTGTTGGAATTATATAGAAATGCTGATGACTTATGTAGGTTTATTTTGTATTCTGCAACTTTGCTAAAGTTGTTGATTATTTCGATTAGCTTTGTGGTTGAATCTCTAGGATTCTTTAAGTAGACCATGATGTCATCTGCAAAGAGCGATAATTTGGTCTCCTCCTTGCCTATTTTAATGCCTTCAATTTCTTTTTCTTCTCTAATTGCTACTGCTAGTGTTTCTAATACAATGTCAAATAATAGAGGTGATAATGGGCATCCTTGTTTCACTCCTGATCTTAATGGGAATGGATTTAGTTTATCCCCATTGCAGATGATATTACTTGATGGTTTTATATGAATACTGTTTATTATTTTTAGGAACGGCCCTTCTATTCCTATGCTTTCTAGTGTTTTTAGTAGGAATGGGTGTTGTATTTTATCAAAGGCTTTTTCTGCATCTATTGAGATAATCATGTGGTTCTTGTTGGTTTGCTTATTGATGTGGTCAATTATGTGGATAGTTTTCCTAATATTGAACCAGCCCTGCATCCCTGGTATAAATCCTACTTGATCATGGTGTATGACTTTTCTGATCACTTGCTGGAGTCTTTTTGGTAGTATCCTATTTAAGATTTTTGCATCTATATTCGCTATTCCCCATTTTTAACAATGGAGATACTTGATCAGGAATGTATTGGGAACTTTTAAAATTACTCCACCCTACTCAGACAGTGCCTTAGGGGAAGATAAAGTTACAAACTCCTGATTGAACAATGAAAGCCCCCAACTCACAACCTTAAGCTAGGTGGTCTATTTTTAGATCTAATACAAAAAGGTGCTAAGTACCTGTAAAGGTTAAATTAGTACCTAAAAAGGTCAAGTAACTTACAAAAGGCAAGCTTAACAAAGAGGTGTGAAGTACTCAGAAGATTTAATCTAACCAAAGAAGGTGAAAACCAAAGAAGGTGAAAAATAAGAATGGGCAGTCCTGGAAAAAAGCATCTACTGTGATTGGTGGACATGAAAACTTAGGGGAGGTGACATAAGATAAAATTTTCTTTAAAGGAAGGGGTAAAAAGTCGGTTGAAGCAATTCAGTTGAGATTGGAAGTCAGTTTGGAGCGGAGTTGGATTCTGAACTCAGTTCAGGAGATCCAGTGGAGGACTGGAGCTTGCTTGGAGATGATCTTGTGGTGAGTGATAAAGACTGACTCGCTTTCCCTTAGGCTCAGACCTAGGCTATTTTGGGTTAGGCCTTTTTCTACTGCTTGGTTCAGTGTGAGCCAGAGCAATTTAAGTTAATTCTCTCTCTCTCTCCTTCCCTTAATTCCTTATTTCTTTATTAATTAAAATCTCCATAAAATCCCAGCTAACTTGAGTATTTTCATATTTGGGAATTTTCCATGGCGACCACTTATTTTAGATTTTAAGTCAAAACACTAAAAATTATTCTTTACAGTTTTGGTCAAAACCTTTACAGTTTTGGCATTTATAGTTTTACCATTCACATATTACTACCACCTTATTAGTATTATTTGTTACTACTTACTAGTGATACTACTTAAAAATTAGTATTACTACTACTTACTTATTAGTATTATTTATTACTCATTTTTAGTATTGCTACTTCTATAATACAAATTATTTCTTACTTATTAGTATTACTACTAACTTATTAGTATTATTTGTTACTACTTATTAATGATACTACTTATATAGTACATACAAATTAATATTTGTACATTGTATTAGAAACACTAGCAGTAGCAATTAGAGAAGAAAAAGAAATTGAAGGCATTAAAATAGGCAAGGAGGAGACCAAATTATTGCTCTTTGCAGATGACATCATGGTCTACTTAAAGAATCCTAGAGATTCAACCACAAAGCTAATCGAAATAATCAACAACTTTAGCAAAGTTGCAGGATACAAAATAAACCTACATAAGTCATCAGCATTTCTATATAATTCCAACACAGCTCAGCAGCAAGAACTAGAAAGAGAAATCCCATTCAAAATTGTATTGGTATTATTTATGACTACTTATAATCCCAAGTACTAACACTTATACTAAGTATAATACTAAGTAGTGATAATACTAATAAGTAATCATTTCTAAGTACTATATAAATAGTAATACTAACATTATTACTCCTTAGTATTATTTATTGCTGCTTATTAATATTACTAGCACAGTACTTACAAATTAGTATTACTACTACTTACTTATTAGTATTATTGCTATTTATTAGCATTACTACTTACATAGTACATACAAATTATTTACTACTTATTAGTATTACTACTACTTCACATAGTAGTTACAAATTATTATTTACTACTTATTAGTATTTCTTATTACTACTTAGTAGTGTTACTACTACTTTTGTAGTACTTACACATTAGTATAGCTTCTACTAATATTGCTGCTAGTGGTATTATTATTACTATTGCTATCTTAGAGGAAACAGAAGAAATAGAGTTGGCATCTGACTTTCCACAAATATTCAGCAACATAGCTCAAAGGTACAGTATATGGTGCTTTAATGCTTGTGAATTGTTTGATTCACACACTATGCTATCACCCTGTTTTAGAGTAGAAGAAAATAAGGCTTAGCATAGGTCAATGAAAAGATAAATGCCTCAGTCCATGGCTAATAATGCATGAGGCAATAATCGTTTATTAACTTCCTTTTAAAAAATCAGTGAATGAATGGGATTGGGACAATCCGGGATACAGCCTGGGAAATTGTTGGAGTCTTGGGTGGGATGATCTGGCCATGCAAGAGAAGAAAAATGTGGATGTATGGATAGGTGTGTGTGTGTGTGTGTGTGTGTGTGTGTGTGTGTGTGTGTGTGAACCTTATCTCTGCAAGAAGCTGCTCTCAAATTTGGCAAACTCAGGGTCCTGATTGATTATTCACTTCTGATTCCTGAGTGGGCATTTCTCCTAAAAATTCTTTCTAGGGAGATTCTGGAAAGTGACTGGCAAGGTCCTAGATATGCAGGGGTGAGGCATGGGCATGCCTACCTTGGTTTGGAAGCTTCCAGAAAAGGACAGGGGGAAATGCTAGTATTATATATGTCTAGAACACAGGGAACAGGATATGGATTGTCAGAGAAGATCCACAAATCAGAGATTTTTTTCATCCCATAGGAAGGAGAAACTTTAACAATGAGAGCTCTCCAGAAAGAGTGGACTCCTTCCCTTTGCTAAAGGTCTTCAAGCAAAGCCTCAGTTTTGCTAAAGGTCTTCAAGCAAAGCCTTGATTTAATTGTTTAGGGAATGGGAGTCTTGGATCAGGTATAGGTTAGACTAGATGATGTCCATTGTTTTTTCCAATTGTCGACTGTGGGATCTATGACTGATCAAAGTTCAGCTTTCCAAGAAATACTGGAATCAAGACTTGAATCTTTGGCTATAACCTTTTCCATCAGCATTCTCTCAGCCATTCATACTCCAAGTGCTGCAGGTAAATAATACAATGACTGATGAAACAAATGTTTGCTCTCCCCAAAATATTGATTTATTAGCCAATTACATGCAAATTGCATAACACATCAGGATGAAAAATTAAGGACTTTCTGAGTTGGGGAGGAGGCAAATGATTACAGTTTCCTGAAATGAGAAAAGGAGGTATTTTACTGCTCCCAAATATATGTAAACAATCAAAGGAACCTGGAAACAATAATTAATTTATTAGTTTTCAGATAAGACAGATGGATACTTGAGATGTAAAATTATGAGAAAACCCCTTGCATCAAGTGTTGGATCTGACCAGGTCTCTGGTCAGCACAACCTAAGTCTTAGTTAAGGGTCTCTAAGCAGCAAGTTGAGGTGGTCTGGCTTCCCAGCCATGTAGGTCTATGTTTGAACAATGCAATGAAGTTTTCTCACAATTCCCATCATTGAATACAGTTTTATCACAAGGGAGAAATTGTTCTAGTCCCATAATTGAATAGAAAGGCAACTTAGCTAGCTCTAGAATTGAGGCACAAGATGGCATCAGTATGGATCACTCAATTCCCTCTGCCACTTGCTGTTTCTACCCTTCCATTCTCTCACAAGGCATTTCATGGAATCTTAGCAATGTGGGGGATCTGAGATACCCTCTAGTCTACCCTTATCTGAAGAAGTTTCCTCTCTACAATATTCCTGAAGATATTTAAAAAGCTTTCAGGCCTCCAACTAAATAACTTCAATGTCAGGAATTCACATATGCATGCATATACATATAATAAAAAATATGACACAACTCACTGGCCTGAGAAATCAAAAAGGTGATCAGGTTAAAATCATCCCAGGTGAAGGGTTCAAGACTGAATAATTGTCAATTCTCAGCATGCTGGTTTATTTCTTTCAGATTCATCACCCTCCAGTGATTTGACAATTGAATAAAAAGCATTAATGAAGTAGATTGTCATCACATTTATTAGCTGGTGGTGTAAGTGACAGCAAGCCTCATGCTATGCACACCAGAATGGGTGGATGGAATATATATCTGCCAGGATCCTAGAGCTTGGACAAAGCCAGCATCTTGAAATAAAAAATGAAACAAGAAAAACCCAACAAACCCACTGATGTGCAGTATACACACACAGACAGTTTACCTAATTTTGTAAGAATTTATCATGTAATTTCTAGGTGCCGGGCATTTTACTAGCTGCTGGGGATAAAGGGGGGAAAAGTGAAACAGACCCTACCCTCAAGAAGTTTACATTTACAAGGGAAAACAACATACATGCACAAATACATACAAAATACATGTAAATACAAAATAATTTTTAGAGAGAGAGATAAAAGTAGAAATAACTGGGGGGATGAACCAGGGGAGTCTTCCTGTAGAAAGTCACCTTTGAGTTGTGTTTTGATGAGAGGCTGGGATTCTATAAGTGAAGGGTAAAAGTGTGCCAGATATGAGTGGCATCTTGTACAGAAACACTGTAGTGGAGACAATCTCATGAACCACACAGGGGGATGGTGTTGTGCCCTGACACTCTCAGGTGACCAAACGTGCTCTAAACTTTTGCCAAATTAGGACACGGGGCTCACCTTATGAAGTTCATCCCCATTCATGCTCCACGGCATGGTCCCTTGCTACTACATAGGGGCAGATGATGGAATGTTTTATGTGAGGTACAGTAAATAGATGTGGGCTTAGGATGGATGAGGGGTTGTCATGTGTAATCATCTTGGAAAGACAAGATAGAACTAGATTGTGAATAATTTAAAATATCAAACATTGTATACAAGAAAAGAGTCAGGTATATTTTGAGTGATGGCTAACAGATTTAGGAAGTTAGATAAAGTGGAGGAGAGGATAAACTCTTCATGAAATTAGAAAAAAAAAACTTTGTCTAGGAGCAAGAATTTATGATTAGATCTGTACCAAGGAGCAAGAAGACATAGATGAGATGGAATGAAAACTCAAGAGCTTAAATGGACCTTAGAGATAATCTGATCCAACCACCTCATTGTACAGATGGAGAAACTAAGGTATAGAGATGTTAACTGACTGATGCAAGGCTACTCATGCAGTGATTATTAGGAGCAGAACCTGAACCCATATCCTTTGGCTCCAGATCCATTTGTCTCTAATATGCCTTGCATTGGGAAGAATGTGGATTCTGAAGTAGGATGATTGGGCAAAGGGGATATTGTATCCAATATACTCTGGAGAAATGCCCCAATTAAAAGCAACTTTGAACTAAATAGAGAACTTGGCTGTGCCTATAGAAAGAAAACTCGAACTTAAAGGGGATTGCTGCTCAAAACAAGGTCAAACAAAGAACCAGGGTCATTATGCAGGGAGGCAAGGTAGGAAGTAATCTAGAGGTCCAAAACACAGGCCACTTGTGAATGTGACTTTTAAAAGCTGCATTTTTTAATGTCAGAAAATTGCGAGGTCTATGGTACACAGGTAGTTTAGTTCATGATGTCACATCCCATGCACCATATTGAAGGTTCCCAGTGGACAGCAACAGAGAGCAATATAATTTTTGAAATTTTCTTAGGGCTTAGATTTGAACTATGACACTAGAATTAAAGACAGCCTTGAGAGAGCGTGTTGTAGAGAGAGAGTCGATTGATTATAATTCAATTGGAAAATCCTCTTAGATGATTGTTTGAAGATTTTGATAGCTGAAGATTTTGACTTGTTCCTTTGCATTTCCCATAAAGGAGAACAGCTTTTTGTATTCTGGGGCATTACTCCAGATTTTGTCCAGATTCCCACCACCCAAACTTCTTTTCTCTCATCTAGGGAGATACTATTTGCCACTGAAAGGGTTGAAGCGAAATTTGGGGCTTAATCTTTGCAGTCTGTGGTTGTTCAGTTGTTCAGATGAACTAAAGATGGCGTTCAGTACAGTTGAAACAAAAGCACTTTTCAAGAGCAAATCAGACAACTAGAACAGGCAGCCAGCCTCATTTTTGACAATTCAGACCTGGGTTCTAATCCAAGTAACATCAAATCCATTATGAGTTTGGAGGGAAGTCAAATCTGTGGAGTATTGAATCCAGGAAACCTAATCATCCGCAGAGTGTAACAGTTGCTGTAGCCCATAATATGTCATGTCATCTCTAACACTTTAGAAATTGTAGAGGTTTTATTCAGTCTTACCGCCCCCAGTTCCACTGCAGATTTAAAAAAAAATGCTATAAAAATGGAAGGATAGTGGCAGAGAACAGCATCTCCTTAAGACATAGGCTGATGGACCAAGAGCAAGATGAATAAAAGGTGCCAAGGTGGAATGGAAGAGGATGAAGTCATCACAACAGCCCAGTGAAAACTTTTGTGAACTTGATGGATTAAAAAAAATACAAGCCATTTTATAGTAACATACAGACTGGGTGTTGGAAGAATCCTTAGCAATCATCTAGTCTGAATGCTTCATTTTACCTCTGAAGAAACTAAGCACCAGAGAGAGGTCTTACAAGAGAGTGGGCAAATGACTTGCCCAAGGTCATTCAGGTGGCAGATCTGGGAATCAAACTTTGGTCTTCTGATTATAAGGCCAGTGCTATGTCTAATGAACCAAACTGCCTCTTGGGTATTTGAAAAAAAAAAGGAATAATCCCATAAATGAGTCACAAAGCCTAGTTCCTTTATGTTATGGGTCATATCTACAAGTCTACTATTCTGGGCTTGTCTACAGTTGGTATGGAGTGACTGGGGCTTTGTTTCAGGTATGCTAGCATTTGAGAGAGTCTGCTTCCTCCCCATCACTGCTCTCTCTTGGTTCTCCTCCTACCTGTCTGATGTCACTTTTGCCTTCCATTTGGATCATCATCCATGTTCCTTATCCTAGTGCTTCCTGCATGGGTTGCTCAGCTGAGTTCCCAATTTCTCCTCTTCTCTTTAGCTGGGTCTCTTTGCTGTTGCCAAGTCCTACTCCTTGTTTCCTCCTTCAAGTGTCTGCCTCTCTGTATCCATCTATGCCTATAGGGTGTCTCTGCTCCCTGCTGGATGCAATGTCTCCTAGAATTAGAAGCTCTACCTCAAAGAAACATGGTCAAGGGTCAGAGTTTGGGAGAAGGAGGAGATAAAACACCCCTTTTCT
Source organism: Monodelphis domestica (assembly GCF_027887165.1). Classification (NCBI taxonomy): domain Eukaryota; kingdom Metazoa; phylum Chordata; class Mammalia; order Didelphimorphia; family Didelphidae; genus Monodelphis; species Monodelphis domestica. Next base: position 50,181,648 of record NC_077232.1, read on the forward strand.
GTCCAGAGAGTGATTCCCTCTCAATGGTCTGCTTCCTTCTTTACTTCAAGGTATTGGCTTTAAATTCTCGCCTTCTAAACACCTGAAATTCATCTAGAAATTAGATAGGTAAAATCTCCAAAGATGCGGCTAATTTGTTGAACTTAAGTTGTTTGTTCCCTTCTAAATTTAGAGAGTGTCTATCTCATAGAAGGATCATAAGCTGTCAGACTTTGTTTACTGAATCACAATACATTAACATTCTGTGACTAGCAATTGAGCCAGTGGGAGAAATAATCTTTTTAGTTGTTCAGTTGTGTCTGTTTTGTCATGATCCCATCTGAGGTTTTCTTGGCAAAAATACCAGAAACTATTCATCATTTCCTTCTCCATCTCCTTTTACAAATGAGGAAACTGAGGCATGTATATTATGTTACAAGTTTATGTTCTGAATTTATATTTACCCGGGTACATATTCTCCTGATAGACTATAAGCTCCCTGAGAGCAAGGACTATTTAATTTTTGCATGCTCAGAACTAAGCACAGGATCTGGCACAAGGAAAGCTAAATAAGTGTTTTATTGACTGCTTCATTTGGGTTGTATCCTATATTTTATTACATTGACACAGTTCAATCATACACAATGAATATCCTTATAATTGTTTAGATTTCTTTGCTTCTGAAAAAATGATCTTGTAGTTCCTATAAGATTATTTTTTATAAAAAGAATATTTTGTTTTTCTTAAATATAACCCACTAGTGTACAAAGATATGCATTCTTATTTTCAGAGATTGCTATTTCTATACCCAGGATCTCATTTTTGTTACAGTATCTAAAGGACACTGGAATATAGCAATTAATCAATTTATTTTGTGGGCATACAGGTCACTTATCAAACTAACTCTCAAGGAGAAAATTGCCCACAGAGAACAGAGTTGAAAAGAAAGCCACAAAATCTTAGACATTGTCATAACATTTAAAAAGTTTTATTAATAATTTTTATTTTATATCATAGTAATTTCTAGATCTCTCTCTCTCTTACCTACTCCCAATCTAATGAAATTTCCCTTATGCAAAAGATAATAATCTAGCAAAACTATTGAAAAATAATTGATACTTCAACCTTGCCTTATGGCATATATGACATTCTGCACCCCTGGCCCCTGCCTTTACAAGGAAAGGAGAAAGATATATTTCTTCATCTCTTTTCTGGGTCCAATAGAGAAACAAAGAAAAAAGTAATCTCGTGATTCTAGTTACAATGCTAAAGAAATTAACGTCTAAGATATACATAATACTACTGATTGTGCTAAGCAGAGATTAAGTATCTTGCTGTAGTTTACCAAAAAAAACCATCTTTAGTTGCACTGTCAAAAGTACAGCTAGAAAATTCAATTTCCATTTTTGACAGCCTTCTTTAAGATACGAAGCCTGGACATAACCACGTCCCAGTCAGCATAACCACCTTCAAGATGGCGAGATATTTCTGTTCCTGCTTCATAACTCCTCCGGCCGTGAAGTAAGCGCCAGTTATCAAATGTAATCACGTCACCTAGAACCGACCATTTTGAAATATAATGAATCATATGTTTAATAACTTGGAAAATGCAAATACCCAGAGAATTGGTGTCACAACTGGCATACTTTTTTTTCTTCAGCTGAGTCAAACTAGGGTAGAGGGTGCTTTAGGACTTACGATGCTGAAATGAAAGCTGGTAGCCTATTTGAAGGTTCTGGTATTTCTAGAGTATGACAAAAAGCTATTTTTTCGCAGTGAAACATTAACCAGGAGACTACAGTGATGAGAAAAAATTCCTCCATATTAGAAAGGAAGGAAGTTCAGAACCTGGAAACCAATTTTCCATCAAGATTCACAGAATCATAGAGTTGGAAGGACCTTTGACTTCCACGAGGCCACCCTTGTTGAAACTCATAAATAAGGAAATTGAGCGTCTTTAATGAGAAACTGACTTGCCGAAAAGTCACATATATAACACATAGAGAGAGCTGGGGTGACAGCATATAAGTTTCTTGAGGGCAAGGATTGTTTTCTTTTGTCTTTGTATTCTTGGCATCTAGCATAGTGTCTTAATAAATAATTAATGATCAATTGATCCAAATCCAGGTTTCTTCATTCCAAATCAGTATTTTTTTCCTACTATCCATCACCGTACAGTAAATAATGGCAGAAATTAAATGTGAACCCAGGTTTTCTGAGCCCATTTTAGAATTCTTTATACTTTAATATGTTGTAAAGCTAGGGGTGGCAGCTAGATGGCACAGTGGACAGAGTGGCAGACTTGTAGTCAGGAAGACTCATCTCGTTGAATTAGAATCCAACTCCAGTTTTATGACCCTGGACCAGTCACTTTACCCTGCTTTCTTCAGTTTCCTCATCTATTAAATAAATGAGCTGGAGAAGGAAATGGTAAACTACTCCAGTATCTTTGCCAAGAAAACCCCACATGGGGTCACGAGGAGTTGGGCACAATTGAAAAAAGACCAGGCATCAACAACAAAGCTAGGGATTAGTTGCAAGGATCATTTACTCAGATACTTTGGAAAAAATAAAAATGTTTCTTCTCTTTATTAATTAAAATTTTTGTAAACTTAATGGAAAAGCCCTCCATCCATCAATAAATAGTTTCTTAAGTTCTTACTTTGTGCCAGGCACTGTGTAAGAATCAGGAATACAGATACAAGCCAAAAAAGACTCTTTGCCTTCAAGTGTCATATTCTGAGGAGCAGAGGTGGAGGAAGGTGATGATTAAGTCCAGACAATCAGGATAGGCACAAAGAATGGCTGGCGTAAATAATAATTCCTTGCTCGATTTATGTTTAAATGAGATGAATGGTGACTAGTTTTTAAGGTTTAAGAATTAATGATAAGCCTCATTTCCTGTTAAATGACTGTTAGGTATATAATACTATCTCATAGGAATACAATTTTCCAATAACTTGGTTATAACAAGTTTAAACTCTAAAATCAGGGATCCTTAAAACATCTTATATCCTGGAACTCTGACAGTTTGGTGAAATTTATGACTCCTTTCTCAGAATCATGTCCTAAAGTGATCAAATAAGATGTATAGGATTACAAAAAAAATCAATGATAGTGAAATGTAGGAATCAAAATATATTTAATTTTTTAAATTTTAATAACATTTCCACATAAGTTTTCCAAAGTTATGTGATCCATATTTTCTCCCTCTCTTCTTCCCTTCCCCCTCCAAGTGACTCAATCTGGGTCATACATATCTTATCATGCATGTTACCCATCAAAATATTTTTAATTTAAAATTTTAATTTAAAATTAAAAAATATTTAAAAACTTTTTTTAAAGTTTGTGGTCTTTTTTGTTTGAAAACCCTTGCTCTATATTCTACTTTGGCTAATTAATCAATACAAAAATACTATCATTTTCTGCATTAACAAAAGCTCTCATACTGACCTGGATGCATCTTGAAGATAAATTTGTTTTCTCTATGGTTCATCAGATTAACAAACTCCTTTAAAGCAGCATAGAATGGCTGTACTTTTTCTACAGGGATGTCAAATATTGTATCTCTGGTTGAGTTATTGAAGTTGATGCGAATCACTTGACCTTTATTGTCTATTCTGTAAAAAAAATATTTTAAAGGTGTTATCAATAACCCAGGCCATGGTTATGTGCTTTTCTAAGAAACAGTCTTCAGGGTTGTACAGGGCTTCACTGGTCATCTAGTTCAACTGATAGCTAGAAAATGAATCCCTTCTACCATTTTGTAAACATGCAGTCGTAAAGTCAGGGAATTTGAATGCAAGAAGGAAACACAGAAGTCATTTAGTCCAATCTGTGCCTGGAGAAAAGTTCTTTCTACAACAGTCTCAAAAAACATTCCTCCATTCTCTATTTGAAGACATCCAGTGAGAGGGAATCCCACTGCCTCCTAAGGAGATCCCTTCTAATTTGGGTGACCCCATTGCTAGCAAGGTTTTCCTAATATCAGACCTAAATAGAAAATAACAATAACAACTAGCATTTTTGTAGTTAGTTTGTCAATAAGCATTTATTAAACACCAACTCTGCCAGGCATGTTATTAAACACTGGATATACAAAGAATGGCAAAAGATAGCTCACAATCTTTTAGTTATATAAATACTTCATTAATATCATCCCATTTTGTCTACTTCCTGACACTTTAACCCATTGTCCCTCTACAGATTCAAATAGAGCAAGTCACCCCCCTCCGCCGTACCCCCACATACTTACTATTCAAGTTAACTCCCTACCCCTTAACCCCTTTCTCCAACCCTTTAAAGACTGGTTATTAGAAACCCAAGTTTTTAAGTGAAGGAATTTGACAAGCAAGGTAATAAACTATTTGGATTCTATTGTGATACATATCTTGGACTCATTGATCTGCCAACACCAGACATCAATTGCAATAAACCATATGTATAATATATAATTTTTAATTCTTTCACATAACATGATGGATCTTGAAGTCCATGAAGACCCCCAGATTTTTTTTCAGATTTTGTGTGAAGTTTTTAAAAATTTTGTTTTGTTTTGGAACTTAATATTTTTCTCTATTCAATTTCTTGTGAGTCAAAACTCAGCGTAACTTTTTAGTCCACCAAGATTTTTTTGGATCTGGATTCTGTCATTTTTTATGTTAATGGTTCCTTTATAAACTTATCATTACTTGTGAAGCATAACATCTCTACCTTCAACTATATCAATTATAAGAATGTTTAACTGCATACGGCTAAGGGCAGACCAATGGGGTGCTTCCCTGGTGGTCACTCTCTCCATTAACATGGGATATTTCATGATTACTCTTTGTCATTCAATTAATTCCAAATCGACTTCAATGATCTCTAACCTTGCTCATCTCTTTCCATCTTATCCACAATCATAGCATGAGAGTCTTTTGTGAAATACTCTGATAAAATAAAGGTCAAGTAAACCTACAGCATACTCCTGACCAACTAGTCAAGTTACCCTGTTGGAAAAGGAAATGAGAGTAGTCTGACATTTGAAGGAGCCATGTTGGATTTTAATGATCTATGTTTTTCCTCTCAACTGCTCAGAGATCATCTCCTTAATCATGTATTTTAGAATTTTTCCAGATGTCAAAATCAAGCTTGCTGGTTAAAAACTTGTATATTTTAATCTCTTCTCTTTTTTGTGGAGAGGATAAAGATGCTTTTTAAGAGAAGTCAAGCTTCTGTCTGAATGTTTTCAGCAACTGAAGTAGCCCCTTCATTTTTTTGGATAGCTATTATTATTCCTTATCCTGAGCTCAAATCTTACTCCTTCCATTCTTTGGTCTGCCCTCTAGACCATGAAATCTTAATCTGTGGTTTTTAAAGTTAAAAAAAATTATAATTTAAAGAAAACAATCTTTACCTTTTGTCTTAGAATCAATATGGTTTATTGGTTCCAATACAAGGCAGAAGAATGGTAAGAGCTAGGCAAGGGGGATTAAGAGTCTTGTCCAGGGTCTCATAGTTAAGAAGTGTCAGAGGCCAGATTTGAACCCAGGATCTCCCTTCTCTGAGCCTGATTCTCAGTCTACTGAGTCACCTCACTGCTTTTTATAATTCTTTTTTAATATTATAATTTTATATATTTTTTAAAAAATTTAAAATATTAAAAAATAATTTTATAATTCTTTTTTATAATTTTTTCAATATAATTGAGTTTCCTTTGTAATTCTATTTTTTTTTTTTTTGCTTTTAAAGTGTTATTCTGAGTAAGCCAGGAGTTTCATCTCCATGAAAGAATTCTCTGACACAAAACACTCCCAAGTCCTTGCTCTAGATAAGGTAGAACAAATGGAATCCTTCTTCCATTTTGCAATAAGACAACTACTTTGCTTCTTCTATAGGGTCATTGAGGTAGAGATGTGGGGGACCTCAGAAACTATCTGGTCTACCAAAGTCTCCTGATTTATGGAAATTAATACCCATAATAGCTACATGACCCTGTTCAAGTCACTTAACCCCCATTGCCTAGTCCTTACTGCTTGGAACCAATACACACTATTGGAACCTTACTGCCTTGGAACCAATATACACTATTGATTCTAAGACAGAAGATAAGGTGTTAGAAAATAAAGTAATTAAGACCCAGAGAAATAAAATGATTTGCCCAAGGTCATATAGTAAGTATGCATCAGATGTGGGGTCTTAATCCAAGTCCTCTCCCTCCAGAGCCAATGGTTTTTCCACTATATTACGACTGTCTTCTTTTCTAGACTCTTTCTTGATCTCTTTTCTGTCTCTGTACTGTTTGCTTTCATTTTCATTGTCTGGATGGTGTTTCCTGGGCTTCCTTATTGGGTAGATACTGGCTCTAAACTGTAGATTCAAGCTCAGTTTCTACCCAGCATTTCAAAGTGTGTTCTAAAACCTCAAGACAGACGGCTTTAATTCTGTTGGAACAGAAGAAACAAATGGATTCAGACTTTCTGGGGCAGGAAAAAGAAGGATGAAGAGGGGGAGTAGAGGATGCCTATAAAACGGAGAGCCAGGAGGCAGGCAGAGATTGATGCACTTTTCTCCTTGTTCCTTAACCCCTTTCTCCATCCCTTTAAAGACTGGTTATTGGAAGGGCCAGGATCCCAGGTTTTTGAGCAAAGCAATTTGCCAAGCTAAATAATAAACTATAGCTGGATTTTATTGTAACTCATGTCTTGGACTCATTGATCTGCCAACACCAGACATCAATTCCAATAAACCATTTTGCCCCAAATCTTTATCCTACACACAACAGCTTTTAAGAAATTTGAAGGCAGCTATCCTGTCCACCCCAAAGACTTTTCTTCAGATTAAACATGCCTCTTTCTGACTATTGGATGCTGAAAACAAAAGTGAAAAACACTGAAAGTTCTCAAATATACAGTTCTTCAAAGGGTCTTTAGTATCAACATCCAGGATCCACAAACTTCTTAAAAACTTGGATCTATTGCAATTGACCACTATGAGTTATGATTTGAATACTGGCATTGCTAGCCCATTGAAAGTTGTTTTTCCTGTACTTGATCTATAACATACTATAGATATAACCTAGAGGACTTGAACTCACCGTTTTCATTAGAATGAAATTCTTCCAAATGTTGATTTATTTTTTTAGACTAGTTTACTTTGTTACTCATATTGTAAAGAAAAATGTCATTTTTCGTATTACAAAAATCACATCATCACTGATTTGAGCTTATCTGTTGGTGCCTGTACCTCACAGCTCTCTAGAATTATAGAATCTGGGAGCTTACATATGACCTTACAGATCACCAAATTCAATCCTATAATTTTATGGATATGGATTTTGGAATATGGAGATGGACTTATGAATGAACATAGATACATTATTACTTATTTAATTATTGTATCATATATTATGTAAATTAATTAACCAGAAGTCCAGGAGCTAAAATAACAAATTAAAAAATTATATTTTATTTTTAGGAGTAATAGATAATCCCAAGAAAATGAGCTCTGCAAAAAAGATTTGAGATCCAGAAATAAAATCATAGGGTCATCAGAGAGTCACAGATTTTGTGCTTAGAGACCATAGAGGCTTAACTCTCATTTTATAGATGAGGAAAATAAGGACCACAGAGGTAAATGAATCACATTGGGTCATTTAGCTAGTGTCTGAGGGAGGATTTCAACTCAGGTGTCCCTGATTCTAGCTGGGTGGAGCAGTAGCTAGAGCTTAGTTTGGAGTTAGGAAGACTTATCTGCAAATTCGGCTTCAGACACTTATTAGAGGTGTGACCCTTGGGAAGTTATTTAGTCCTGTTTGCCTCAGTTTCCTCATCTGTAAAGTGAGCTGGAGAAGGAAATGGCAAAATCCCAAGTGGGGATGTGACGAGTCTGACATGACTGAAACAATTGAACAACAGCAACTTCCTGAGTCTATTTCCAATGTCCTATCTACTACTACATCATGTCAAGGTCATCAAGTTAGATGCAGAATGAGAATACAGATTTCCTATTTTAAAAAAAATGCCTTATCTTCTGTCTTAGAACCAATATGAAATATAGGTTCCAAGGCAGAAGAGCAATAAAGGCTTGGGCAATGGTGGGGGTGTGTGGGTTAAGTGACTTGCCCAGGGTCACACAGGTAGGATGTGTCTGAGGCCAGATTTGAACCCAGGACCTCCAATATCCAGGTCTGGCTCTCTATCTACTGAGCTACCTCCTCATCTCTGGTTCCTTACCTTTTAATCTAATATTTTGTTCTAAGCCTCCTCTTCTTTCTCTGTACTCTGGGTGATCTCATTAGCCTTCAGAATTTGATTATCATCTCTAGGCAGAGGGCTCTTGAGAGTACACATCCAGTTCTTGTTTTTCACCTGAGCTCCAGGTTCCCTTTGCCAGCTGCCTGGAGATCTTTTTTTTTTTTAAACCTTCCATCGTAGAATCGAATCAATACTGATCAGAATCAGTACTGGGTATTGGTTCTAAGGCAGAAGAATTTTAAGGACTGGACAATGGGGGTTAAGTGACTTGCCCAGGGTCACACAGCTGAGAAGTGTTTGAACCCAGATTTGAACCCAGGACCTCCTGTCTCTGGGCCTGACTCTTACTCTTCTGAGCCACCCAGCTGCCCCCTACCTGATGGAGATCTTTACCTGCATGTCCCATGGTTATCTCATACAAATCACTGTGTATTTATTTTGTCAGTATCCTGCATTCACTGATACAATGGAAGTTCCTTATGGGCAAGGACTGTATCACTTTTGCATTTGTATCCTTAATGCCCATCAATATGCCTCGAATGAATGCTCCCTGCCTGCTTAATGATTCTTTCTATTAGAGTCATGGGATTCTACAGCTGGATGGAATCTGAGAGCTTACCCAATCCAATTATCTCATCTGAGATAATATATGTAACTTGTTTACTGTTGTTGCAAACTTTGACGTATTCAATAATATTAACTATTTCTATAATTATTGTTTTTCTTTTGGGTGTCCAGACTTGAGATTTCGTTGGAACACAGGGACCTTTCATAAAGACATTCCCTCTCCCAACCTAGATCGTACTTGCTCTGCTGATGTGACTCTGGGTCTGCTATACGCCTCCTTCTCTCTCTTCCAACAGAGCCATCTTCTTGGTGGCAGCTCCCATCGCCTTATGCCTAGACTTGTCATTCTCAGACCTTAAAGTGCAGGTCTGGACGGGTCTCACCCCTATTCAGTCATCACAAACATTTATTATGTGCCTACTATGTGTCAGGAACTGAGTTAGCATTAGGGATCCAAAGAATGACAGAAGACCGTCCTTGCTCTTAAGGGTCTCCCAGTTTAACAAGACAACTATGTATATAACAAGCGTGAGAGACATCCAGTGAAAAGCGGCAAGAAGGCTGGTGTTGTTACATCATATCATGGAGGAGGAATGTCTGGTGTAAGAAGACTGGAAAGGTAGAAGGGGATAGGTTACCAAAGGCTTGGATTGCGATCCAGGATTTCATATTTGATCCAAGAGATGACAGAGAATGAACTCAAGTGGTTTCCTTTTACGGAGGATCAAACTTGTGGCTATAGTATTATAATTGTTGTTGCTATGATCAATTGAGTTTCTAAGAAGCCAAGTAATTTGGCTAAGACTATATGAATGACTTTTAGGATTTTTTTTTATGACTTTTGTCAATTTACTGCACTGACAGAGCAAGGAGTCTTAGTGATTTACAATTGGGAAAATATGGCTTATGGTCAGACATCATTTTTTGATTTCCTGTGTCAGACTGGCAGAAGTTTGAGGACAAGTGTTATTATTTGCAGGATCAGAGTCTTAAAGAAAAGGGCAAGGGATGTACTATTACGCTAAGGAGAGAGCTCCTCCAGTTCCTCCACTGTCTTCTCTCTCTTGGTCCCCTCCTAATTTTGATTTTTCTCCTCTGGATATGTGCTTATTGGTCAAGATGGTCCTCAAGAAAAGAACATAACATTCCAAATGTGGTCTAACCAGTCTAGGGCAAAATAGACAATTGTTACCCATGATCTGATCATTATATTTCTTTTTTTTGGGGAGACTGATATTGATTACATTAGATTTATCAGAGCCTACATCATATTGACACATTAAGCTTGTTGTACATAGAAATCTCTTGTGTCTGTCACACAAGGAGCCATTAAGCCACGTTCTTTCCTCATTCTTGAGTTAAGGAATTTATTTTTTATCCAAGATACATATATTTACATTTATTCATATTAATTGAATAACAAATATCATTATATATTTGTTCCAAGTTGTTGAAATCTTTACAAGTGGTGATTTTCTCATCCAATATAATTGGTAACCCTCTCAGCTTTGTGTCATTTGATAAAAAAGTTAAAAGTACCTTTTTCATCTTCACATCATTGCTAAAGACGTTGAGAGAATAGAGCACTGTGACATATCACTGGAGATTTTGTTCAGGATGATATTGACTTTAATGCCACTCTGTTCATTATCAATTAGCTAATAGTATCTAGTATCTATAGAGCATGTTAAGGTTTTAAAAATGCTTTGTAAATATTATCTCATTATCTCATAAAATCTATAGAAGGTATAAGCTATTTTTATGTTTTATAGATGAAGAAACTGAGGCAGAAGTTGTGATTACAAATCCATCTAGTTACTATTGCATGCTCCACATTTTATTCTTCTCCATAAGGATACTCTATATCTTGAAGTAGGTTCCTTCTTGTTCTATGAGAAACTTATAAGGATGCTTTGATGAAATATAGTACTACATGCCTATAGTACTTCCTAGATCAATGCAACAATTGCAAAATGAAATAAGGTTAGTTTGACAGTGATCTGTTCTCAGTGACGCCATCCTAAAAGTCCCATATTTCTGTTTATTTGATAACCCATGTGATTTTAAAAGAAAATGACTTACTCTATGATTTTGTGCTTGGATTGTACTGAGAAGTCACAAAAGTCAACTCCAATATCTGTAAAATCCACAAAGGTTGAGGAGAGGATCTGAAATGCCTTAGAATTTTGTTCCTTGAGTTGTCGGCATACATTAAATCCATCTACAATTTCACTTTCCCCACCAGTGGCTGTTTGCTTTATGCAATGAAGAAATTGGACCTATAATCAAGTGGAGAAATAGGTTTCAGAAGACACTCAATTAAAAAAAAGTATTGCTTGATTAAGAACAACTTTTCAGCATCCTGATCAGGGCAGTTTCAAAATCTGCAAGAAAAAATGAAATCAAACATTTATTGCAAACTTTTTATGTTCAAGATGTCACACAAAGGAGTATGAGACTTGATCCATCACCGCCTTTTAAGGCTTACACTCTAAACATAAAATATTCTCAACACTTAACACAGTACCTGGCAGCTAATAAGTGCATATACAGGTTTTTTGACTAACGGGTGGGTTAAATAATGGTAGAAGATTTTAATGACAATTCAAGATAATGCTGAAGAAATGTTAAAAGGTGAGTTGTATAGGACTAATTGAATAATGCACAATGCAATCCATGTGTTCTCAGTTGGGTGAAGGAAATCACTTCAGCCTGGGGCTCACAGAGATAGTTGTATAGGAAAATAGGGTATCTATAGGTGGGTAGTATTTGATAATGGAAAAGGTTTGGCAGGGGCTGCAGAAGATTGGGGTTGGAGAATCATATGGTCAAAAGTTTGGGAACCATAATCATATTAATACTGCCATTCTTCCTGGAAACAGTGTGTGCCCACCTACTATCCTATGGAGCCACTCATCTGGTACTTTCTAAAATCCAAATCTCTCTAGCTATGATAGACTCGATATATGTTGACTCTATTAGAATGTAAGCTCCTTGAGGGAATGGGCTGCTATTTTCTTACAGGTATCTCTAGTGCTTGGCACATAGTAAAAAATTAAATGCTTTTCCATCTATTCATTCCAAAAGAAAAAGGAGAAAATTTCAAGATATGTTTTAGGGATGGTGAGCAAACCATATTGGCTGTGGCAGAGATGGAGGAGACTAAATAAAAGAGGCAGAATGAAGCCAGTTTAAAGAGGATGTCAAATGTCAGACCAAGAAATTTGGACTTTGATAGGCAATTGGGAGCTACAGAAGGTTCTCTTTCTGTAGGGGAATGATATGATAAATGTATTATTGTAGAAAGAGCACTACACTGGGAAGGATTGGAGTAGAGAGAGACTTAAAGAAGGAAGATCACTGAAGACATTTTTATGGTGGTCTCATTGTTATGGTGATCATGGCCTCAGTCAACTATGCTAAAGAAATGGAAGAGAGATAAAATATTTATCAACTTCATTCTAAAGTATATTAGGGATGAGAACTTTAGATTGAATTCTTAGGAAAACTAAGAAATCTACTAGTTTTTCCATATTTTCTTGGGAGGAGTCCTTTTCATTTAGTTGGCTATATGACTTATTTTTATTATTACTAAGATATTTTTATAAAACTAAATATAGAGAATTATTTTCAGCAGGAAGAAGCCATTTAACATCATTCAGCTGTGAAAACTGTACATGCCAAAGTAAAATAAAAACAAACGCCAATGTCTGGCTGAAGGGTCCTTGAATGGGAGAGCCAAACATGACCAAATTCAGATATTAGAAGTAGCTGGTCCAGTGAAAAGGAATTTTAAAATTAGTTTGCTTGGTTTCCCCACCTCCCTCCATCAACAGACCAAATATAATAATCCCCTGACTCCCTCTCTGACCTGAAGATAAGGTGGGGGGTGGAGTCTCATACAGTGTGCAAAGCTTGGGAGAAAGGAACATCATTAACTTATGGAAGGCTCCTCTATTTGACTTTCTGAATAAATGGAGAGCCAGTTGTATTATTTACTTTTTTCTTAATTTTTTTGTTCTTATTCTTTTTTTCTTAGTGTCAGCTGTGTTAACATGGGAAGAACACTGGGTAATATGTCCTCCTCTCCCACATCACACTGACTAGCTATGTGATATTGGATAATTCATTCATTTCTCTGAAATCCAGTTTCCTCATTCTTAAAATGGGGTTAGTAATAACAGTAGTTAATCTCAGAGAATTGTGACAAGGATCAAAAGAAAATTTATATGAATCAAATCTAAACCAACACCAGATCTAAACTTTAGAGCCTCAAGACATAAAGAAAGAAGAGAAAGACGACTGTCTACCAAAATATTTGTAGTGTTTTTGCTTGTTTGTTTCATAATGGCAAAGAAGGAAGAAAGTACTCATCCTTTGAGTGACAGCGGAATAAATCATGGCACATAAATACAATGGAGTATTATTTTACTTGAGGTAATGTTGAGAGGGATGGTTTTAGAGAAACCTGGAGAGATTTGCATAAACTGACGTAGAGTTGAAGTGAACAGAATGAGAACAATTTTTACAATGTTGGAAAGACAACTTTGCAAGACTTAAGAATTTCAATCAATACAATGACCAATCATAATTCCAGTCAGTTGATCATTCAATATTTATTTAACACCTAATTTTATTTTAGATACAATATTAAGCATAAAGGAAAAAAAATACAGCCCCTGCTCTCAAGGAGCTTGAGGATGAAGCATTTACTTACCTTCTGAGAGAGGTGATGGATACAAGACTCAGAATTAGACCCATTTTTGAACATGGTCAAATGTGGGAATTTGTTTAATTGACTGTGAACATTAGGTACAAGGATTTTCTCTTTCTTTTTTTTTTCCAGTGGAGTATAGGCGTAAAGGAGAGGGAGGCTAGAGAAAGGATTCTTTTTTCTTCCTTCCCTTCCAAAATGAGATGAAAACATAAGGAAGGCCAGAAGGAATCACAGACAAACAGGACAACTTTGAAAACTGCATATTGAATTTTTTATATATGCCAAAAGTAAAGCCAAGACTACATAATTGATTTGCATTTTCATATATAATCTTTTTTCTGATCTACTTTGTATATGGAAATTCTCCTTTTGTTTAATGTTTACATTCAGGATAAAAATAAAAGAAAACCAAACTAGCTTCTTCAGAATGATGGAGAATTGGGTGACATGATTAGAAAAAAAAAAACCTTTACTTTCTATCTTAGAATCAATATAAAGTATCGGTTCCAAGGCAGAAGAACAGTAAGGGTTAGGCAGTTGGGGGTTAAGTGACCTGCCCAGGGACACATGGCTTGATTAAAAAAAAAATTTAAAGGAAAAGTTAACTTGAATCAACCAAACTTCCTCATGACAATATGGCATAAAGGTACTCTGCAGGGAAATAGAAAAATGTTCTCAAAATCACATTTTAGATTTTAACATAAGAGAATTTCAGATTTCAAGACTTTAAATATCCAGTTGATTTATTTTACATATGGTAAGAACCAAGGACATCTTTGCCATCTACATTTTTAATACAATTTTGTGAAAGAATTTAAATGTAGGAGCCAGACAACTTAACACTTGTGCTAATCCAAATGGTTAATATGTGTCTGACATATATAAAACCAAATTTTATTCCATGCAAGTGGCTCTGAGCTGAAAAGTCTTTTTATGTTACTTTGCAGCAGCATGTGATTTTTGGCGCAGATAAAGACAATGAGCTAAGCCACATGTGGTTTGAATTAACGGGGTGAACCCACTCTTCCTGTTCTATGTTAGTGATTTTGATCAAAATGATTTCTTAACAGGTAACTAACTTGTCATCTGGACCACTTGGTACCCATTTAGGAAGAAGTAAAAAACAAAACAAAACAACCCAAACCTTCAACTATTTGACCTGCTTGTTACATTAAAATTTCAACCATTTGGATTAAACTAATTTTATGCAATGGATAAGCATTTTTTTTTCTCATGGAAACTTTGAACTATGACCATTGCAAACCACTCTTCCATTAGAGCTAAAAATTTCAAGAAACAATTTCTACCAAAAATCTCCTTGGGTATCGATCCTCTCTTGTGTAATTTTATATTCTCCATTTATCATTTTGTCTGGAATCTGAGCAAGAGGGAATCCTGTTTATTAGTTTTTCCTCTTTGATATATTATATTATCCAAGAGAAGAAGAACACTTGGGCAATTATTCTTCACCTCTTCGGTATGTTATATTATCCAAGAGAAAAAGAATATTTGGGTATTGCCTAGCTTTGTTCATGTAGAAACAAGTATTTGTTGAGCCACTACATGGTATGAGACACCAGGCCATGGATGTGGAAATGTGAACTACTGTGAAAAAAGATTATGAATCTAAATGACTTCACAGACAATTATATTGTAAAAAGTATGACTTGTGAACCAAAACTCAGAAGACTGAGCAGAAAGAGTTCTGGTCTTACCTGAGCTCAGAGAAGTGATTATTTGTACAACTAGGGGTAGATCTAATAAAATTTGTACAATGTCAGTTTTCTCAGTGTAAAGTGGGTAGGACTATAAAAAGTGTGAGCTCTATGAGGTCAGAGACTACAGTTTATCCAAACTTTTTGTCTCCTGAAGAGCCTAGTGCTAGGTCTGAATCAGAGTAGGTTAAATAGGAGAATTCAAGGATTTGAGGGATCATTTTGGTGACTCAGGGGATAGAGAGCCAGGACTGGAGATGAAAGGTTTGGGGTTCAAGTCTGGCTTCATATATCCCCTAGTTGTGTGACACTGGGCAAGTCACTTAATTTCAGTTGCTTAGCCTTTACTGCTCTTCTACTTTATAGGTTCTAAGATAGAAGGTAAAAGCTTTTTTTTTTTTTTAAGAAAGAATACACTAAGTACCTACTCTATGTTGATCAACATAGTAGGGAGTACAGAAATAAAGATGTCAAGGAGTTCCCAGTCTGTTGGATGAAAAAAGCACACAAATACACATAAGTCAATTTTAAATTTACTTTTATGTACATTTAAAGTAAATTCAAAAATTGACCAGATGATCCTTAAGATCCCTTTTCTTTGTAATAGTCTGTGGCTTTCTGATTCTGTCTCCTTCAAAGAGTTTTTGGGAAACTCCAATAAGAGGCATGTGAAAGCGTTTTAAAACAAAATGTATATAAAGCATTGTCCAAATGGGAGGCATCATGAGTAGACATCAGGAAATGCATGGAGTCATTTAATCCGTTTTGTGTGTAAGCTTACATTAGGTCCCAGAGACAGTATGTAACTTTCTGAAAGGCAGCAGAAACTTTAAAAAATCAAGTGGTTTTAGGGTGTCATCCTCTACAAAGGAGTTTCCCCTCTTTCTCAACTGGGCTTTTGGCAGAGAAAGGGCTGAGCTGATCAGTCTGGCATTTAACCCCTGGACTTTAGGAGGTTACTAGAGTCCAAACTTAGACCATATTTAGAACAAATCACAATGTGTGTCTCCTTCTCTCCCCCCACCCCCAAAAGGTGCCTCTGGAGGGTCACTTTTCTGTCATCGTTTAGTTCAAAGAACACATGTGGTATTTTTAAATCAACATGGTAATTTAAAACATGTGAAGTCAGATATTAGACTGCCAGTATTATTTGTAATAATGATGGCGTGTCTTCCACAAAAATTCCCCTTTAGTGTCTTACTGTGCCATGGAGGGGATCCTGGGATTCTCAAAGGCTGTGCCAATGGGACGTGGGCTTCAACAGGACTTGCCAAGGTAGAGAAGATGCAACTCTGGGTGTGGGGATGAGGACAAACCCAAGTAAGCCTAGAGAGTGCTCCCCAAGTGATATATAAATGTCTAAGCTGGATGGTTTGGTGGACAGAGCACAGGTCTGGAGGAAGGAAAATCTGAGACACCTCAGTTTCCTCATCTAGAAAATGATCTGGAAAAGAAAATAGCAAACTACTCCAGAATCTTTGCCAAGAAAATCCCCAATAGGGTCATGAAGGGACCCTGTTTTTTTAATAGAATTTCATTTAATAAATAGCTCAACAAATAATTTATTACCATAGGAAGAGAAGTGCTAAAGTACATCCTTTTACATACATTTTCTAGGAAATGGATCAATGGAGCAAACTTTTAAACAATATGTTAAAAGAATGCACAAAAGTGTTTTTTTAAAAATAAACTATTAAAAATGGACAGTACATGAAATCTGGAGTGTATTCCTTTTAGTCAAATATATGGCTGAAGCAAATGTACAACAACAAACAACACAGAGATAAAATATGTTTTGGCCGCATTAACTCATGAGACTGTTTACTAAATTATGGAGGGAATTAGATATGTTAAGTGGCAAATGGAGAGTGTCCATACTCCATCTTTGCTTGTCTAACTCTTTCAAAGACCCATGTCTAGTGCCATCTTCTTTAAACTCGCCCCATCCCAATAAATACAAGAATATTGTCTCATCTCTGAAATCTATTAGCACATCCTGACTGCACCAGTCTTTTTACTTATTGTATTGATAGTGCTCTCTTACATATCATGACTTACATGAAGGGTAGAAGCCATGTCTTGTGCAATTTAGACACGGGAGGTTGGTTTTTGGTTTTAATTAGATCCGTGATTTCATCATGGAGTGAACTCCTGGGAAGGAACTCAACTATGCTAATGCATGTGGATATCCCTTCTGCATCACTTACTATTTTTTATTTTTTTTTAAACTTTTACCATTTGTCTTAGTATCAATTCTTAGGCAGAAAAGCAGCCAGGGTTGGGCAGTCAAGGTTCAGTGACTTGCCCAGGGCCATACAGCTAGGAAGTGCCTGAATTAGAAATAGCTTTATTCAAATTCCACTTTCAAGTACTTAATAATTCTATGACTCTGTGTTTACATAGCTTGATGACAGTAAAATAGGGGTGTGGGGGGATGGATTCACGGACTCTTATGAGCCCTTCTAGCTCTTAATTTGTTCTGTGATCCCT